>NW_025888803.1:80421-234523 GCF_002878395.1 Capsicum annuum | reverse complement strand
AGAGAGAGGAACATATATTTTAAATATAGTCAAATTGGTTACATGCAAAGTTATTGACCATTTAAGGTTTCTTCTAGGGAAATTAATATTCGTATTAACACTTCATCAGCTCTTGCACCAAAGGGTGCTGCTTCTGCTTCTAGTACCAACACTGGCCGAAATCACATGTATGCTCTTGCTACTAGCCAGGACACTAAGGCACTTCCCGATATTGTCATTGGTATGTTACAAATATTTTCTCATGATGTGTATTACTTACTTCATCTGAGGTCTACTATTTCTTAGGTTACCCTATTTGTGGTTTTATATTTTTATTTAGGTCTTGAGTGTATCCCTAGTCCCTTTTTTATTTCTACCCCGATGGGTGAATTTGTGGTTGCTAGAAGAGTCAATAAGGGTTGTGAAGTATCTACTGGTGGTAGAGAAACTCTAGTAGACGTGATAGAGTTAAACATAGTTGATTTTTATGTCATATTCTGGATGGACTGGTTGCACTCATGTTATTCCTCTAATTGTCGAACCTGTAAGGTCATGTTTAAATTCCATAATGAGTTGGTCATTGAGTGGGAATGGGTTCTCTAATTCCTAAGGGAAGATTTATATCATATCTTAGAGCTCGAAAGTTGATTTCCAAGTGGTATATTTATCATTTGGTCTGGCTTAAAAATTTTAATTCGGAGGGTCCTTCCTTACAGTCTATTCTCGTGGTTAATGAATTCCCCAAGGTTTTTCTAATGATCTTCTTGGTATCCCTCCTGATAGGGAGATTAACTCTTGGATTGACCTTGTTTTGGACACTTGTCCTATTTCAATCCTTATTTATAGAATGGCTCCGGCTGACTTGAATGTGTATAAAGAGAAGTTGAAGGACATCCTTGAGTAGGGTTTTATCCATCCTAGTTTGTCTTTGTGGGCTGCTCCTATATTGTTTGTGAAAAAGAAGGATGGTTCCCCTTTGATATACATCAACTACCATTATCTGAATAAGTTAGAGAAAACAATAAGTGTCCTCTTCCTCGAATTGATGATTTACTTGACCAGCTTCAGGGTTCTAGATTTTTCTCAAAGATGATCTTTGGTCGGGTTATCATCAGTGAAAACTAGGGAAGTGGATATCCCTAAGACTATTTTTTGAACTTGGTATGGTCACTATGAGTTCCTAGTCATGTCTTGTGGTGTAACTAATGCCCCGGAGGCATTTATAGATCTCATGAATTGGGTGTATTGTTAGTTTTTGGATTTGTTCATTGTAGTTTTTATTGATGATATTTTGGTGTACTCTAGGATTAAGGCAGATCACGTCAACCATATCTTCATTGCTTTGTAAACCTTGAAAGATCATCATTTGTATGCTAAGTTTTAGAAGTGTGAGTTCTAGTTAACAATTGTTACTTTCTCGGGGCATGTTGTTCTAGTAAAGGGATAATAATGGATCGACAGAAGGTTAAAATGGTTAAAAAAATGTACTAGGCCTACTACTCCAATTGATATTTGGAGCTTCTTAGGTTTAGCCGATTATTATAGATGTTTTGTTGAAAGTTTCTCGACTGTAGAAGCCCCGCTGACTATGTTGATCCAAAATAAGGTGAATTTCTTGTAGTCTGATGTTAGTGAGGGTAGTTTAGAGAAGTGGAAAGATAACTTGACTTCAGATCCTGTTTTGATCCTGCCTGAGGGTAATGACGAATTTATGGTTTATTATGATGTGTCCCATTTAGAACTTGGTTGTGTGTTGATGCAGCATCGTAGGGTAGTGGCCTATGCTTTTAGGCAGTTGAAAGTTCATGAGAGGAATTATTTGACTCATGACTTGGAGTTGTTGGTTGTGGTGTTCGTATTGAAGATTTGCTGTCACAATTTTTAGGTGGTCCATGTAGATACCTTTTCCAATCATGAGAGCCTGTAGTATATGTTCACCCACAAGGAGTTGGATCTTAGTTAGAAGAGGTTGCTTGAGTTGCTGAAAACTATGACACGAGTCTCCACTACCACCTAGTAAAGCTAATGTAGTTGTCGATTCCCTTAACAGATTATCCATGGGAGTCTAGCTTATGTTGATGAGGATAAGTGGGAGTTAGTGAAATATATTCACTATTTGGCTAATGTTGTAGTCCTTCTCTTAGACTCTAGGGATGGGAAATCATCCCTTGTTGCTGAAATAAAGATGAAGCATATACAGGATCCTATCTTAATAAAGATTAAGGAAGATGTGGGACAACAAAAGGTTGTAGCTTCTGAGATTGGTGGCGATGGTATCTTAGGCTACCAAGGTAGATTATGTGTTCCCGATGTAAATAGATTGTGAGAGATTGTTCTTGGTTTAGGCTCTTGAGTCGTGTTATGCTATTCATCCTAGTTCGACGAAGATATATTAGAATCTTAAGTAGATTTATTGGTGGAACAATATGAAGCAAGCTTTGGCTAGTATTCTGGCTAAATGCATGGTGTTTCAATAAGTTATGGTTGAGCACTTACTATCCGAAGGGTTGTAGCATAAATGTGTTTCCTATGTGGAAGTGGGAACTGATTACTATAGATTTTTTTACCAATCCTCCTCATTCTCAAAATCAGTTTGATTTGATTTGGGTCATCATGGAAAGGATGAATAAGTCTGCTCACTTCTTGTCAATAAAGACAAACTATTTGGCAGAGGATTATGTTCTGCTTCTCCTCCAAGAGATTGTGAACTTGCATGGGGCGCCTATTTGTATCATTTCTAATCATGGTGCTCAGTTCTCATCACACTTTTGGTGTGTTTTTTTAGAGGGGTTTGGGAACTAAGGTGAGCCTTTGTATTGCTTTCCACCTACAGTCAGATAGGAGAGTGGAAAGAACTATTCAAACATTGGAAAATTTGCTACGATCTTGCATGATTTGCAATAGGGGTAGTTGGATTTATCATTTTCATCATATAGAGTTTGCATCTAATAATAGCTACTACTCTAGTATTGGGATGGTTTAGTTTGAGGCATTGTATGGAAGGTGTAGATCTCCTATTGTGTGGTTCAAGGTTGGTGAGGCAAAGATTTTTTGCCCTGATTTGGTTCACAAAGCCATAGAAAAGGTGAAGCTGATATGGGATAGACTTAAGACCGCCAAAAGTTGCCAAAAGTCCTATGTAGATGTGCGGTATAGTGAGTTAGAGTTTGAGTTTGGCGATTGAATTTTCTTTAAGGTGTCTCCCATAAAGGTAGTAATGCGATTTTGAAAGGCAGGGAAGATCAGTCCTTGGTATGTAGACTCGAAATTATCCTTGAGGAGAGCTAGTAGTGTTGTATATGAGTTGGAGTCGCCTCCTAGTTTGAGCTCCATTCATCTGGTGTTTCATGTTTCGATGTTGATGAAATGCATGGGTGATCATTCTGTGGTTGCTCCTTTAAAGTAGGTGGGTATTTCAAATTCCTTATCTTATGAGGAAATCCTGTTTGAAATTTAGGATCGGTAAGTTTGTCGGCTGCGAAAAAAGGACTTAGCTTTAGGAAAGGTTCTATGGAGGAACTACAAGGTTTAAGAGGCTACTTGGGAAGCCGAAGAGGACATGAAGTCTAAGTATCCTCTTTTGTTTCCTGTTCCAAATAATCATTGTTAAGGTACGTGTATTCCTTAGTATCTTTTTTGGTCTTTGATAAAGGTAAGAGAAGATGTATGTGGAGTCAAATTATGATAATAAATGCCTTGTTCCATTATTCGAGGATGAATGATCCAAGTGGGGAGAATTGAAACACCCCAAATTTTTGTCCCTTCAAAATTCTTGAGCTTTGAGCTTACTACCTTGGTAACGACTCACCCTACAACTCGTAGGCTGTCTTGGTGAGTCATTGGGATGAGTTGTAACCAAATCAGTAAGTTTGTGGCTTGATTCTGCTCTGAGTATGAGTGGATCACTAAGAGCCATAAGGATATAATATGAGTCGTTATGTGTAATCGTAGGGTCCAATGTAAGTCTAAATTTGGGTTCAATGTTGATTACGACTGGACCCTAAAAGTCATAGGGTCCCATTACAAGTGGTTCCATTGAGTCGTAAGGATAACAGTGTAAAGTGCCTTGGTTATGACTCGTGGTGATGAGTCAAAAGGAGTGGCTATGAGTCAAGGGTTTACCTATAGTCAAAGATGACACTTTTTCAGCTTTTAAGTTAAGGGAATTCTAGACATTTCCCATCTTACCGAACTTGAAACCGATGTCTTATAACCTCACTAGGGTGTTATTAGCACTCAAAAACACATTAAAGTGACTTCTCAACACTCTAAAATTCCTCAATGTCAAGAACACTTAGGGTTTTCAACAGGCTAATCAATTAAGTCGTTCAAGGGTTATTTCTCTCCATACATCTTACTATTAGATGCATGTAACTCTACCCTCCTTGTTATTTTTTAAAAATCATATGTATTAAAGTGTTGTTCATAGGGAATTTTTTTGGTTTTTAAAACAAGGGTTGTAGATTTTGAATGCTTATTGTTGAACAATATTTTCCCATGATTTAATTATTACTATTATTTATGCTTTATATATGGTTTTGAACTTGTAGGCTGATAACGCTCAACTTACACATCAATTTAAGTCCAAGGCAGTCATCGTAATATATTTACACAACTTTAAGTTGGGGTAGAATCCACGAGGAACAATGTGAGTGGTAATCGAAATAGCTCGAAATAGATGAAACTTGCTAAAATTCAAACCTAGAATACAAACATGTAATAATTGGGGGGAGTGAGTGAGTATCAAAACTAATTTTTATTTACGAACATTTATAGCACAAATTCGGGGCTATAAATTATTAAAGTATAATTAATTTAGCACGGATCTTGGGATTTTCCTTTATTAGGGGCAAGTTATGCATGGGAACATGATGATTTGGTGCAAATTCTAATCATTGATGATGTGGTAGGCTAGGTTGAAAGTCCTTGATATTAGTTTGTCAACATAGTCTCAAAGATGTCACTCATTGACCCTTTCAAGACCAAACAGGTGTATCAATTAAAGCCACCCAATAACTGAATTAGGGACCCCTATTTCTAGGATGATACCCAAGGTATAGTCAACCTCACAATAACTCTTATGTCTAAGATAGTGACAAATAGCAAACTATGCTCATAAATTATGTACTATTGCCTTGGTTCCCACATCCTCTTTTAAGGATGATGTGGTTTCCAAAAGTTCACCCAAACCCCTCTTTCAAGGATGGTTGAAGCTTTCAAGATCTTTAGATTTTCACCCACAAACACCTTTGGTTATTTGGGGCTTTCACCCACAAATCCGAACAAAATTAGTCAAGCAATAGAATAACCCATCATCAACAAACTAACATATGGTAAAATAAATCACAACCCACACACAATTTCACCCTGTTCTACCATAATCCCAAGAGGAAGACCTAGCTACTCATAAGATAACTAAGCTATTACATACCAAAAACTCTCCATTGATTTGATTTATTAAAGACTAAGTGAATGTTACTACAAACTTTGAACTTCGACAAATATTCAATGGGAGTTTGCTATCCTTCACGTGGAAGTTACTCTAATGTATTCTTCACCCAAAATTAATACAACAATTCTCCTCCAAGAATGAAAACCAAGAAGTAGACAAAGTTTCAATAATTGGGAATTAATTGATCCCCCCTAAAATAGATAGGGTATGAGTGTCTTAAGGAACTTTTGGGAACTATTTTGTGCACTTACACCTTTTCCCTTGGTTTGTTTTTCCAATAGGCCGCAATCGCTGGAGTTTGTATGCATTCGTGGCTATCACAACCATGGTCAAATCCACGCGATCGCAGTATATTGACCTTTTTGACAGACCATGATAGTAGTTTTCTTATCGTAATCATGGTAACTAACGCTATGTTCTGCTCTAGGTCTTCAAACTGTACTTCTTTCCTTTATTTGATCTTTTTCAGCTCGCATCCACATATTTTCAGCTCATTACCTATGTGTCTACAAAAAGTACATATTAGTGCATATAATCACAAATGTCTCACTTATTCATTCAAAACATGGTAATGTGCACATTTATGTCCACATAAGATGACCCAATGATCACAATGACATCAAGCTTAGTTACTACCTCAAGTATCTCTTCAAACATGGGAAAAGCTATTCTCCCAAAACCTCTCAACATAAAATGAAGTAATGAAAGATGCAAGATACTTCAAAGAGCAACAATGCAAGAATCACCGATACTCTAGAAGTGAATAACTTTTTGACCTTAACTGCACTATACTCTTTTTGCCTCTTTTCTAAAAAGTTAATGAAATCACCCACCTCAACTTGTTCATAGGCCTCCTCACAAAAAGGAAAAATTTACACATCAATCTACCAAATATGCAACAAGGAATTTAAGTGCAAAAATCTCTCCCTCATAAGAACTCTCTATGATAAAAAATGGCATACCATGGGATTGTCCCTATTTTTAATAGTCACTATAATGAAAGTAAATAGTTGGAGATCACAAAGGGTTTTTTGAGCTTTCAACGTAGGTTCGGGGTGGGGTGGGATATCATTTAGGAATAACATGGCTATGCCCTCCTTGAACATCTATATCACACCATTTCATCCAACTTTTGATCATGGGCTACTTCTTTTTATTTTACTCTTTTCACATATGACAATTTTTTGTTTCCTTGGATCACCCATTTTCTTTATATTTATTTTTCCTGCACCCTTTGTGCTTTTCTTTTCTTTGTTGGATCCTTTCCTTTTTATTATTCATTTTTTCATAATACTTAAGCTCATAGTCATTTACTTACAACTTCCCAGTCCAAAGTTATTTCCTTCAATCTTCTCCACCCCGATTTAGGGTTTTAGTCTAAAGTTATATTTTTTAGTTCAACGAGGGTGTTTTTCTAAAGAGGGATAAAAATTTAATGGCTAAGGGCTTGTAATGTGTTTACCAAAGAAAGGTCCAAAGGCTCAAAGTTGGTGACTAGGGATAACATCTATGCACGGGTAGGATTTTTAGGCTAAGTGTGCTACCAATGTAACAAAGATGGCCTAAGATCATCTCACCAACCAAATACAATCAAAACTTAGCCTTGAGAGACTAATGGTCCATGTTCTAGATGTTACAAGTATACATGAGATTGATACAAATAAACTCACTACACATGGCATGTAAATTAGGTAAGGGGGCTCAATTGCACCTCCCATTATAGAAAAAAGGAATATCTATCAATTTTTGCAAGCCAAAATTTTTGGAGTCAGAAATAGAGAAAAAGTGTTGTTACAAGGTTGCTCACATCAATGCCCTTAATTTTTGAAATTTTTTTGACAAAGGGGGTGTATGCTATTGTATTTCCACCACGCACAATTTGCTAACCAAGGAAATAACCCAAGCCTTTGCCTTACATTGTGGCTTTCAAACGAGCAAACCAACCATATGAATACTCAATTTTCTCCATTGGTATGAATTTGATCCCAAATCTAAAATGCCATAGGTAACTTAGACTTCCCTTGTATTGGTGACCTTGATTCCATAGATACTCAGACTTCTCATTCATCCATGGCTCAAAAACCCAATCACGATGCTTTTTCTTAAGAATATCATCACTCAATCTATCATATGGAAAAGATCATCAGACATCACCATAATCAAAATAGAACTAAAGAAAAATGGAAAATTTAAAATCAACTAAATAACTAATCCATGAAATGTGGGCACCATTAGAGTACCCAAATATAGAAACCCTAAATCAAATAAAAATCATCCAGAATGTCATTAAGAAAAAAATCAAAACCTCCAATAATATGAAAACAATACAAGCAGGCACCCCTAACTAAAAAACTAGCAGTGTCCTCACTACATGATCAATGAAAACCCAAAGAAGAGATTAGAGTACTCCCTGAAACAACATCAGGAGCTTCTCTCTCCTTTTGAGTCTGCATCATCTCCACCAGTATTAGTTATACCACTTAGCGGGGGCCTTATCATTACTTTTGAACCTAGAAGAAGGCAATCTGTTGTAGGATTTTAGGACCTTCAAAAGGCCCTTAGACCCTTTCCACATCTTACCAAAGAACTTCCCTCTGATCTTCTCCTTCTTCTTCATATTCTTGTAGGAGTCCTAATATTCCTTATGGGACTCTTCCAATGATGATTATGCCCTCTCGATCCTAGTAACTGTGGCTTCTTTCTTCTGCTGCTCCTCCTGATACTTCCCATAATCTGCATGAGACACATAGGAGTGAATCCTGGTGAAGGGCTCTACCAGCCCTAGAGGAAATCATAAATATAGTTCTTTGATGACCCTAATGTCCACTCCAATCTCTTCCAGAGGCCTAATGGTATATGTTTTAAATGTCTGTGAATCTCTCACTATCAACTTGCTTAAGTCTACCATTCTCTATTTTGCTTTGGCTAGGTGCACCCTCACTCCTAATTATTAGTGGACAGATAGGAGGGCTTTGTTATAACTAGGTATTTGTAAGATACTTCTCAACCTCAACCCTCATGCATAACTCAATAATAATAGAAGAAAAGGGAAGAAGTGTACCACCATGACTCTTGAAATACCTTTATTCTAAAATCACAATCTGGCCCATGTTAAGAAAAATGATAAATAAGATACAAGCCACCATCTGAGCTCACATATCTATGATAGCATTCAAATATGTGCATGGAGAAACCCGACTGTAAATGATATTCAGCCAAATCCTAGCCCCTACTATGAAATCATTCAGGGAGATCCCTCTTTTGTTAGTAGCCCAGGAGACCTTTCTACAAGGGTATAGTATATTGGCCATCCAGGTCCCTAGCTCACAACTCTTTTACTGGAACTCAGTTATGTCTGCAACTAAGAGCACATATAAGATGTTGATTTGACATATAATATGTTGATTTGCTCTACTTTAAAATGCACCTCCTTTCCCTGAATTCTTATCACTAGGTTTTAGATGGAGACTATGCTAAGATTTGCATAGAACTCTCTTACCTAGTGATTTTTTTGCATTACAAGTGTCAGGGGAAAATCATATCCACCCGATACCAGCAAGCCTTTTCAAAAATTGTAGAAACTTCTATGGCAAAATTTTCATGAAGATACCTATCTCTAAGAGCAGTTTGGTCTTATGAATATCACTTTAGTAGAGGTTGTGACATTCAAAAGCCATGAAACAAATGTGTTCATCATTTTTGTTCTGTGGCTAAGTACCTATAAGCAATATAACCCAGACCATCACAAGCATTTTCACACCAAAACCATGCTAGATTAGTTACATAAACTCATTTGGCAATGTCTTAGTGGGTTTTGTGGTAAGAAATAGGCCAGCAGAATTTTTGGTCTCAGCTGAAAAATGATCTCAGTTATAGAAATCACAAACCCTTGACCGTATTTGCAGTGGCTCGATGACCGTGATAGCGGTAATTAAGACCATTTTTGACATATTTGGCTACATTGCCTAACACAGGTTTTAACCCCAAAATCAGTTCCAATAAACTAATAAATTATCATGTACATGAAACATAAACCCTAAGTGCGTGATTATGCTCTTGAAAAATAAGGAAATCTACAATGGGTTTGTTACATCATTCAATCAAAAATATGTTGTACACACTAATTACAACCTATTTATGCCAAAACAATTTTGCACTAAAGTCTTTCCCATTGGTGTGAACACCAACTTCAACAGCTAACCATAAAAATAACTATAGAAAGGTATGGATTTAGGATTGGAAATACTATTTTAGGCCTTTTCCTAAAGTGCAAGTTTTGAGCCAACAAAATGTACAATTAAAGGGAGTTGACACACATACCATAGAGGTGGATGCAATGATGATGCAATGAATGACTTGGATGCACAAAAATTTAGAAGTTTTTGGGGAAAATTTGAGAAAAACATAGATGATGGAGTGCGGGGAGTTATGGGCATATGGATGGTCTTTTGAACTGATTTGAACCATGATCACAGTCCTATTCCCCCAATCGTAGACACTCGGCTTCCACAATTGTAGTGACATGAGCCGTGATCGCGGTACCTAGGACCAATTTTTGGACCCTCTAAACTCCCTTGCTCGATCTAACACACTATAATTTGACACTTTTCCTTTTTTAATTTCAGTCAACACTCCTCATAGAACTATAATTTCGTGGATTATTCTTAAATAAAAATAAAATCTGCTCTATCATGTAAAAATAAAAGGATACATGCCACTTTTTTGGAATGATGGGTTGTTTTACATATTTTGTGAAAAGACACCCCTCTAACTATGATTTGTGTTTCCACTTAGAAGATTTGAATTTTTGTCCCAACTTTCACTCACTATGGATTGAATGGTAGAGGTACATAATATTCAAATGATCCAAGATGAAACATGATATAAGCGAGGACATGGAGATGCAGCTTCTATGTCGCCACTTTAAAGACTTCAACATTTTACCCAATTTCACTTTAAATTTCTAATTCGGCTCATTGGGTAATGGTTGGAACATCAATAGGACACTATTTTGACATTGAAACTCAAGCTCCTTGGCCTTCAAGTGCAGGGTTCTCATGTGCTCATTTAGAATGTCAAACTCTAAAATGTAGGGATGGTGCTCCTTCTCCCTAAAATTCAACATTTGATTAGGTGGATAGACTTTTATCACATCCACCAAGCCTAATATTGAAAAATAGATGGAATGAGGTCTATCCCTTGATTCCAGAATTGTGTCCCTATTAGCATCCTCACCCCAAAATAGTCTAGAGTCTTCATAAGAGATTTGTTTGGCTTGTTTTTTTTACTCTGACACATTTCCATAATGTTTGCATCTTCAGCTATGTTATGTTTGGTTAGTTGGGAAATCATTGAGAATCCTTCGCTACTAGGCTTATCATTTTCCATATAGCTTGGTCTTTATTCTTGATCTTCCCCATGTTCAAAAGTGGGCAAGAATTGTAATTTGATTTGTAGACTTTGAATTTAATAATTTTTTCAAGAATGGATGATTTGCACAACACTTATGGTATATGTTTCTCTCTTTTCATCATGGGTAGCTAAATTTCATTATCTTGGGATTATGTTGAACTAAGGTGCAATTAGCTGTGGGTCATGATGTATTATTATATATGCTGGTTGGTTGATGATGGGTTATACAATTATTTGATTAAATTGGTTGGGATTTATAGGTGAAAGCCCCCAATACTAAAAATGAGCCAGTGGGTGAAGACCCCAAACTCTTGAAAGCTCAAACAATCCTTGAAATAGGGATTTGGATGAATTTTTTATAATGCTCAACTTACACATCAAATTGATTCCGGCAATGGTGCCGTTTTTTATAACACTTAACTTATATGTCAATATAAGTGTAAGGTGGCCATCGTCGATATATTTATGCAATATAGAGTTGAGGTCAAATCCATAAGGAACAATGTGGGTGGAAGTCGAAATAGATGAAACTTGCTAAAATTCAAATCTAGAATACAAATAAGTAAAAATTGGGGGGTTTGAGGGAGTATCAAAAGTAATGTTTATTTATATACTTTTAAAAGACTAATTCGGAGCTACAAATAATAATAGTATAATCAATTAAGCATGAATCTTAGGATTATACTTTCTTAGGGTAAGTTATGCATGGAAATATCATGATTAGGGGAAAATTCTAATCATTAATGATGTGGTAGACTAGGTTTAAAGTCCTTAAGACTAGTTTGTCAACATAGTGTCAAAGATGTCACTCGTTGACCCTTCTGAGTACCAAATGAGTGTGTCAATTAAATTCACCCAATACCTCAATTAGGACCCCTATTTCTTTGATAATACCTAATGTATAGTCAACCTCACAATCACCCTTATGTCTAAGATAGTGAAAATTAGCATACTATTCTCATAAATTATCTACTACTGCCTTGGTTCCCACATCGCTCTTTCAAGGATGATGTGGGTTTCAAAAGTTCACCAAAACCCCTATTTCAAAAATGGTGTATGCTTTCAAAAGCTTAGAATTTTTGCCCATAATCCCATTTGGTTATATGGGGATTTCACTCACAAATCCCAACCAATTTAGTCAAGCAATAGTATAACCCGTTATCAATAAACTAACATATGCACAAATGAATCACAACCCACACACAATTGCACCCTATTATGGAATAATACCATGAGGAATAACAAGCTACTCATATAATAAATAAGTAAAGATATACCCAAAAATTTCCATTAATTTGATCTATGAAAGACTAAGTAAATGTTACTTAAAAGTATCTTCAATGGGAGTTTGCTAATCCTTACTTGGAAGTTACTTCAATGTATTCTTCACCCAAAATTAATATAATAAATTTCCTCCAAAAATGGAAACTATGAAGAATACAAAGTTCCAATTATTGGTATTTGATGGATCCCCACTCAATGAGATAGGGTCTAAGTCTCTTTAGGAAATTTTTGGAATAACTGTGTGTATTTACACCTTTTTTGTTGGGCTGTTTTTCCAGTAGGTCGCAATTGCTAGAGTTTGTTCGCATTTGCAGCTAATGCGACCGCGGTCAGATCCACATGACTATGGTATATTGACCTTCCAGACTAATTGCAATCGTGGTTCTCAAACCACGATCGTAGTAACTAACGCTATGTTCTGCTCCAGGTCTTTAAACAAGACTTCTTTCCTTCTTTTGATCTTTTCTAGCTCATATCTACATATTTTATGTCATTACCTGTATGTCTTCAAAAAGTGGATATTAGTGTATTTAATCACAAATATGTCTCACTTATTCATTCCTAACATGGTAATGTGCACAAATGTTATGTATGAATGAGTGGTAAATTTACCACTCATTATGGGTGCATGGGTATGGTGAATACTATGGAATTGTAATTTTGCCAAACTTATGGCTTTTGAAGTAGCTTTAACCCCAACCCATAAAGTGAAATTGGTATTGAGTTATGAGAAAGGTGAAAATTTGTAAAATTGAACTAGTCTTGAAATATTGCATGAAATAAAGAGGTATTTGAAACTCAATGGTCTGATTTAATGAAAGAAGGATTCGGTGTTCCTCACCTTATAGTAATGAACAATGGGAGTTATTTTCCCAAGTAAATGGAACATTTTTTTGGCATATTGTTATTACCTTTAAAGGGTAATTGGTATGACGATAACAACAATGTATGCCTTAATGAGAAATGTGGTTCATAATTAGGATTTTGTGATATATATTTTAACTAAGATCTAATAAGGGTTATGTAGTTAAGACGTGAAAGTGGAGGTCTGTGTAACTGAAACTAGAAACCACATTTGTCGATGTAGGGGTCAAAGTGACCAGGGAGGTTTGAGTCCCCCTTATTATTAATATGTCATGATTAAGTTGGTTAGAGACCCTCATAAATCATCATATGATCGGGTGCGTAAGTCACCTTAGTATATGTTGGGAGGTTTTAGTCCTCCGTGTGCATATGTATGAGATTATTCTTTGGTTCGTGTAGCTACACGCAATGGGGATTGACCAGGGGTAAGATTTGGGGCCCATATACCCCATAGGTACAATTATATGATAGTTAAGCTACACAATCTAAGTTAAGATTTTAAAGTGAATGCTAAACCTTGTTCCCTATCCTAACATGAGATATATATATATATATATATATATGTATTTTAATATGGTTATGTACATTGGTTGACTTAGTTTTAATTGATGGCATTATTTCATTTTTATCCCTGATTTACATGCTAGCATTCACCCTGCTGGTAATCCTCGAACACTCTATCCCCACTCAATGTAAAATTTGTTCATACTTCTACTTCTCATGCTCAACGGTTATAGATTGATCAAGAGTCGACTTGAAGTTGTTATCTTCCATGCCTTTTATGGCTTAATTTTAGGATCATGTTCTTCTTTTGAGTTATAGACTATTGAATACTATTTCGGCTATAGTTGCGGTTATGTCCTAATAATTTGTTGATATTTGATTTGATTGATACTTTATCAGACTACTGTGGACTTTGGAAGGTTTGGTTGTTAGTTGGTTTGGTTATACATATATTATAATGTCTTTAATTTCAAGTTATTTTATCTTGTTATATGTTCAAAATTCATCCAACGTGGGTGTAAGGTGATCTATGATTTGGGTGTTGGGGGTGGTCTTCAGTCCCTATTTAACTTGAGTTACCTTATATGACTAGGACATGGTTTAGGTCATGTCATTTAGCCTCTATGACTAAATTACCTCAAATAATGTTCCTATTTGGGGGTCTGAGGAGTGTTAATTGATATTTGGGAGGCTCGGGGACAGTCTGACTATAGCACCAGTATTACCTCTTCTAATTGAAGGTGAGGGATTCACCATATTTTATGATACTTCTGGTGTTGGTCATGTTCATCTATGGATATAGTAGGGTCATGTCATTTCTTATGCTTTTAGACAGCTTAAAGTGCATAAGTAAAACTACCTTGCTCATGATTTAGAGTTGGCAGCGGTAGATTTTGCACTCAAGATTTGGAGGGATTATTTGTATGGGGTGTATTGTGAGATTATCTCTGATCATTACATCCTTTGGCATCTTATGACCCAGGAAGAGCTTAATGCTCAACAACATAGATGGATGAAGTTGCTAAAGGATTATGACATTTTAATCTTATATCATTCGAGTAAGTAAAATATGGTAGTTGGTTCCTTGAATTGCAAGGCAATGAATGTGGGTACCTTGGCTTGCATATTAGTTTCTAAGAGGCATAGGCATGATACATTCAATCCTGCACCAATTTGATTGTTCATCTAAATATTTTTTATCCTAGAAGGATTTTGGCTTGTGTGGAGGTGAGATCCCCCCTATTTGAGTAGGTTCGCTATCATAAGTATGAGGATGGTGAGATATGCCTCCTGATCAGGCATTGAATGGTGATTTCAAAAGGCTAGCTGTTGATTTTGAGGGTATTTTGAGATTTTAGGTCCGTTTTTCTGTACCTTGGTTTGATGACTTGATTTAGTTGATTCTTCATGTGGCTCACAAGTCTAGATATTCCCTTCATCTTAGTATGGCCAAAATTTATAGAGATCTAAGACAACATTATTGGTGGGACAGCATGAAGAGAGATGTGGCAGACTTTGTAGCTTGTTTCCAATGTTTCAATTGGTTAAGGCCGAGGATCAGCGTCTTAGTGGTTTGACCTAGAGGATTTCCATTATCGAATATAAATAGGGACATGTTAATATAGACTTCATTAGTGTTTCGGCTCATACTTCTTATGGTTTTAATGGTATTAGAGTGATTGTAGATTGTTTGACCAAGTCAACATATTTTATTCCTATTCCGATAATCTTCAGTGGTGAGAGATAAGCCCATATCTATGATTGGGAGATAGATTATTTGCATAGGGTTCCTATTTTTATCATGTCAGTCTGTGGTTCATTGTTATCCTTAAGGTTTTACTGAACATTCCAAAAGGAGTTGTGTACTCGAGTGGATTTGAGTACAGTCTTTTATCAACAGATTAATGATCCATCTGAGTGAACTATTTAGGTCATCAAGGATATGCTCCAAGCCTTTGTTATGGATTTTGGAGGACAATGGGATCAAAACGTAGCATTGGCAGAAATTATATACAAAAACAATTATCACTTGAGCATTGAGATGGCGCCTGATGAGATTCTGCATGGTAGGAGGTGTTATTCTCCATTCAGATAGTTTGATACTTATGTGGTGAGACCCATGGTATGAATTTTCTTTAGGACTTATTGGATAAAGTCAAGGTGATTAAGGATAGGCTGAGAGTAGCCTAAAGTAGGTAGAAGGCCTATGTTGATCGTACGCTTTGTGCCTTGAGATTTGGGGTTGGCGATCATGTATTCCTTCAAGTTTCACCCATAAAGGATATGATAAGGTTCGAGAAGAAGGTTAAACTCAGTTCTTCATATATTGGTTCTTCTAATATTCTCTGCGAAGTTGGGGAGATGGCCTATGAGTTATCTTTACCCCCATATGTTACTATTATTAATCCAGCTTTCCATGTCTCTATGTTATGAAAGTATATTCTTGATCTGTCTTATGTGCTCAAACAGGACTCAGTACAGTTAGATGAGCATTTGACCTTTGTGGAGTGGCCCATGCTTATTTTTGCTAGTGATGTAAGGCATCTACATACCACAGAGATTCATATAGTTAATGTTCAATAGAGGCACCACCTAGTGGACGAGGCCACTTGCAATATCGAGAGCGATATTCATACCCAATATCTTCACCTATTCTAGGCTTCAGGTATTTTCATCACCTTTGATATTTGGGGATAAAAGTTTCTTAGTAGTGGATATTGCAGTGACCCTTCAGGTCATTTCCTATAATCTTGCTAATTTTCACTATTAGAGAATTTGCATAGCTTTGCCAATTTAATTATGACTTACTGGAACTGACAGTTCAATTACGAGGAAGTTTGTTTGTGTTTTAGAACCATTTCTAGTATAGATGTCTTTCTTGTTCCAAATGGACACCAAGCAAAGACCTCAGTAAAATGATCTTAGATACAAATTTTGATTATGCCAGTAGCTCTGTAATATTGATTTTAGGCTAGGTAGTCCTTTGGTTTGAGTCCCACTACACCGAAACTCATTTTGACCTATTTGTAAAAAAATTAAAAAATTAAAAATTTATTTGTGGGACCCATATTTGGTCAAAACAGACTCGGATGGAAAATTTGACTTCTCTTATGCATTAGGAATGTTGACATTAGTGTGGTTACATATTTCTTTTGCTCATACTAATTTTGGATGTATCCAACGTATTGGCCGAAACAAGGAAAATATTCTAAGTTTCAGTTGTCATCTGGTGCAGCTGCGGGATACCGCAACCGCAAAGGGAGCATTGCGATAGCAATGTCGTGATTATGGCTTACATGCTCACGATCAGGATACATGATTAGTTGGGATGGGTATTTAAAGCCCATTTTAGTCGAGAATTAGCCATTTTCCACTTCCATTGAGTCCTAGAAACCATTAGATATGTGCAAATCATAAACTGAGTCTTGGGTGTTATTTGGAAGTTTGAATAGCTTTAATATTTGTGTTTGACAATGGATTTAAGGTATGAATCCTTCATTTTCAAGTTTTAATTTATTTATTTTTCTAGCAAAAACCCCATTATCTTGAGGGCATGATTTTAGCCAAGCTTGGTTTTCCCTTGATTCTTAACGGTTATGATTCCATAATGGTATTTCAGAATTGGGTGGATCTCAAAAGTTTATTTTCTAAATGTGGGACCCATTTGGGGGTATTGGGTGTCATTTTAGACTTGAAGTACAATGGTGCAATATGGGTATTGATATTCTTGTAATGATGCATAGATTGCGTTTTTTGATGGATTGGCTCCTTGGAAAAGCTTCTCGGAAAGAAAAAGTGAATATTTAGCGGTTCGTGAGCTCTTTTTGGATTTGAGGTAGGTTAGCCTTACCTCTTGTTAGATTGTGTTTTGTTATAGTATGATTTTGATATATTATTAGATTTGGGAGGGGGTTTTAGGTGTTTGATTGATTAAATCGAAACATTTGGTATTAGTTTAATTATTTAGGCCACTTGAATTCATAACTAGGAATATTTGACTTGTACGCTAGAACCTTGGTTAATTGGACTAGTTGTCACATGGATAGTAGAATGCTATAGTTTTTTTTTGTTAGATAGTGGTAACCTTGTCACTTATGTTAAGGGTAAGTTGACCTTTGTTGTTCATAGTTGTAAAATTTGTTCTAGTTGTTTTAGATGAGTTAAGAGTGCTGCTTGAGGAAGACCTTTACCATAGGAATGATGTGGCTTGATAAACCTCTAATACTTGATTTAGATACCATATCTTAGACCCGGGTATAAGTTAGACTTGAAGTGGAATTTTGGGAAATTAGAAGTGGAAACTTTACCCACCTTAAGCTTGTATTATATAGTCCCATTTAAGACGTAGATTCTCGTTAAGTACCTAGAATATGCCTTGGGTAGTATGATGGCTAACCCCAGTAAATTATTTATGATGATTATATTAGAAGTGATTTATGGTTATTTACTTGATTATTGTTAACGCTTGACTAAGAAATGGAAAGCCTACAAATTGAGCCCATGGCTATATTATCACTTAAACCATTGAATAGACTACTATGTTGAGCCTCGGATTATGTCATTACTCATGGTATGTTCAAGTCTAATAACTAAAGTAGCATTATACTAAAAGTCCCTCTTGTGCTAATAGTGTGAGTCATGACAATTATTAAGTATATTTATCGACTTTGTAAATAACCATGCTACTAATCATGTTGAACCCGGTAATGAATGAAAATTTCATGACATGTATTCATATAATTATTGGTAGATTGACCTTGATGACAAATGATGAATCATGAAGGTTTTTTCTTACTTCCTTTTTACTTTATCCCTCGTAGGGCTTGTGATTTAAGTTAGCTCTCGCGGGGATTGCATTTACTTTAGCCCTTGTGGGGCTTGTACTTTATTATGGATGCTTATATTGATGTGGTATTGATGCCCTGTAACACCCCGCATTTTTGGGCTATATTTTAAACCATCATTCGTACGTGTGTAAACTCTAATCCCATTATTGGTATTTGAATACATGTGTCATGACCATTATCCTAGTTTTAAGAAAGATTTTGAGTTTAAAAATGTTCATGGGAATCACTTAGAGCAAAATTGAGCTAAGAGCCTTTGATTCGCCCAAATCTTTGTATTCAATTCTACAATATCCTACTTCAAACATGTTTAACTTTTGATATATGTGGAATTTTACAGCTCAAAACCCTCCAAATAATATATAATTTAGTTAGCTTTCCAAAAACACTAATTTTCACTTAATCTGATACACGAGTGAAAAGTTATGGCTATGCAAAGGTTGTGCGTCGCATGACAATCATAAAAGGCCACTAGAAAGGGTGTACAATAGACATGTGTCACCCACTTAGGGATGTGCGTTGTCTATGCGTCACCCACATTGGATTGGATGATTATTGTGCATCGCATGATGATTACAAAGTGCCAAAAGCGGTCCCTTTTGACTTAAATCACTAGCATTGAAGTCTTTACACACACCTAAACCATCCCTAATCACTCATAATCGATATATGGGATTTTTAAATACATAAATTTCACTCCCTTAACCCCAAGTATTCAGGTCACGATTCAAGAACCCTCCTCCTCTCCCAAGAATAAAATCCAAGCCTCTTTTTCAAGAAATCAAGAATTTAAGCTTCCAAGTTTAACAAACCCTGAAGAAATCTTCAAGAAACTAACTATTGAGGTATGTGGATGTTCATCATTGGGTGTTTTTACCCATTGTTCCCCAAAAACCACCTTTTTGGTGTAAATTATGAGTTTTTCACTATTGTGAATTTTATTAAGTTCAAGATGAGTTAAATTTATGGTCTTCCTTAGTATTTTGAACACAATTTATATTCAAGTATGATTCCATGAAAAGTTAGGTTATCTCATGTTTCAAGTTTCAATTTCCCATGCCATATCTAATTGAATTTCATGTTATAATGTCGAATTATGAATATAGACATGTAATTATGTTTTTTCATGTTTTAAGACATTCACACGCTCAAATGCATGATTTTCACATGTTTGATGAAATGTCTACTTTTTGGGTCTTTGAACCATGATTCAATCTTAAAGTTTTAAGCTTTAATATTGTATTTTATAACCATTCAGTGATGGTGTGTTATAAACACCCAATATCCATGTATTTCACTTGATTTTAGATTTCAAGTAATAATTTAGTGAAACCATGAGTCTTGTTATTTACTCAGATATTTATGATCATGATGAGCACTATCAGTATTCAAAAATAATGTTCAGTTAAACTTAATTCAGTTTAGCACCAGTGTCAGTTTATTTAGGAGTAGGACTAACACCGAGCGAATGCAAGGATGGCCTCGTTAGTTAGTTAGAGTCATTAGTAGCAGTCCCTGTATTCCAAAACTACATAGACAATGTAGGATTTATGGGGCGACCCATAAGTTTAGGCTTGACTTCTTCTTAGGGGTCACCTGTCAGTTTAGACTTTACACTCTAGTCCTTCGAGACAACAGATTAGTGGATCCACACAGCAGTGTTCGTATGGGTAGTATGGTGCTGACACCCTTCAAACTGTGGTTATAGCTTGGACACTAATTAGCTCAGATTGGGGAACGTCAGTTATATGATACCTCCCATAATCTCAGTACTGTGATAAGTATATTTCAGTTCAGGTTTGCTTGACCAAGTGTAAAGATATTAGTCATTCCATTATATCGATTTCAGTCTTTCAGACTTCAGATTTATTTTAGAAATATATTTATGATTGGTTTTTCATTTTTAGATATTACATGTTTATGCATTCATGCTCATTTAACTCATGAATTTAAACCAGTCCTCATCGCATATACTAGTACTTTCAAATTACTGACCACATACTTTTCTTTTACGCTATGTTGTCTTATAACATAGGTTTGAATGCTCAGTATCTGGATCATTTTTTGACATCTAAACATTACTCAGCATCAGTAGTGGTTAGTCCTCATCCACCGAGGAAATGATATATTTATTTTAGTTATTTTAGCATTTTCTTATGTTTAGTCAAACGGAGTTAGTTGGGGGTTTGTCCTATCAACTCCTCACAATTTTAGAGGCTTTTAGAAAATTAGTTAGACAGTCAGTCAGTTACTTTCAGTTTTTATCAGTTGTTTCAGACATGACATAATAACGTACTTTATTATTATAGATTTATAGTATCTTATCAGACTATCTTATGCACATGTTTTTTTATTACTCTTTTGTTCAGTGCTCACATTAGGTACCAACTCATAGGTTAGCTTATGGTCACTCATGATTGTAAGCGCCATTCTCGCAACTAGGGGGTAGCCTCTGGTCATGACAAAACTTTGTATTAGATCCTAATGTTTTCAAGTGTCCTAAGGAGTATGAAAGTCGCGCTGAGTAGAGTCTTGTGCATGTGTTTGTGGCGTGCTACACTTATAGAAAATAGGCTATGAAATGTTTTAGGAAATTTTCCCTTCTTTCAGTATTCATGTCGTACGAAAGAGCTTGAACTCTATTTAAACACTCTTTTCTAACATATCCTTCATTCAATTTACAGACAATGCCTCTCAGAAGAAATGACTGAAGAAAGAATGAGGATCAGCCTGCACCCTCACCTATTTAGGAATATCCCCTAAATGATCATGCATTCCTCACCGAATTCTGAGCATCATTCACTACCTTTTCCCATTCAATAAATGCTCATAACAACATGCATGATATTGTCCCAGTAAATCCAGTGGCAAATACGACTACTGTTAGGATTTGGGATTTTACTCAGATGAGTCCCCCTCTATTTTAAAGATCCAAGTCTGGGAAGGAAACACAGGAGTTTTTAAATATAGTGCAGAAGGTGACTGATATTATAGGTATCACTTCAAGTGACAGTACAGAGCTGGCTGCGTATTAGCTACAGGATATAGCTCACACCTGGTTTAAGTAGTAGAAGAAGGACCAAGGTGTTAAAGTAGGGCCTGTATAGTGTAAAGAGTTTTCCATGGCTTTTCTCAATAGTTTCTTTGCCTTAGAGATGATGGAAGCTAAGGTGTAGGAGTTCATCAATTTAAAGCCTGGTAAAATAAACGTGAAGGAGTATTCATTTAAGTTCACTCAGTTGGCGAGGTATCCCCTTCGATGGTAGCTAATATTATGCCTAGACTGAGTAAGTTTTTGTTAGGTCTAGCTGATAGTGTTGTTAAGGATTGTTGGACTATCATGCTAGTTAAGAGATAGACCTATCTAGACTTATGGTTCATGCTCAGTAAATTGAGGAACAGAAGCTAAAGGAGAGAGAGAGAATAAAAGTTCTAGAACAGGTAGTTTAAACTTCTCTCAACCAAAGTAAGAAGGTGGCAACCATTCTTAGATTTGTTAGAAATTTTTAGCCCCAGCTCTATCTTTAGCTAGTATGCCAGTTCCTAATTTAAAGTAAGATAGTTGGGATAGAGCGCCAGGATCTAAGTCCTAGGTTAATCTCAATAGGTCATACTAATATACTTTGTGAGAAGTATGGTAAGAATAACCAGGGTTTGTGTAACGCTAGTAGTGATATGTGTTTTGGATGGGGCAAGCCAGGCCACAAGAATCGAGAATGTATGGTGGTTGTGGAGAGTTTGAGAAACAATCACCAGCAGGGCTAGACTACTTCTTCAGTAGCTCTAGCAGGTTGCCCGACTCAGTAGGGTGCTACTTCTAGTGCCACTACTATGAAACACGAGAACATACTGTATGCTCTCCAGACTCGCATTATTAGGAGAGTTCTCCTAATGAGGTTACGGGTATGTTATATGTCTTTAACATTTATGTGTATATTTTATTACACCCCATAGCTTTATTTTCTTTTTTGACTCCTTATATTGACGTCAATTTTGATTTCAGCCCCAAATCTTTAGTAGAACATTTCTCAGTGTCTACCCTAGTAGTTAAATCTATCATAACTAGATGGGTATTGATAAATGACCTGATCACACTATCTTAGAAAATCACTTTAGTTGATCTTGTGAAGTTAGAGATGACTGATTTTGACGTCATTATCGACATGGATTAGCTCTTCTTATTCTATGCCTCAGTTGACTATAGAAATAGAGTCGTTCAATTTTAGTTTCCCAATAACCCAATCATTTGATGGTGGGGTAGTACTTTATGCTTAGTGTTCTGATTGTTTATTACCTTAAAGTATGAAATATGATATCTAAAAGTTGTATTTACTATCTTATTTTAGTGAAAGACTCTATTTCTGCGACCCCGAGTCTCAATTCAGTTTTAGTGGTAAGGAAATTAAAAAATGTGTTCCCTAAAGATCTTCTCGAAGTCCCTCCCAAAAAGGAAATCAATTTTGGAATAGAGCTCCTTACAAATACCCAACCTATTTCTATTCCCCCACTAGATGGATCCAGCTGTGCTTAGGAAATTGAAAGAATAGTTAAAAGATTTCTTAGATAAGGTTTTCATCATGACTAATGTTGCTTTATAGGGCTCTCCAGTCTTGTTCATGTGTAAGAAATACGGTTCTCTCAGTATATGCATCGATTACCATCAGTTGAACAAAGTCACCTTCAATAATAAGTATCCGCTTCTAAAAATCAATGACTTTTTCAACCAACTTGAGGGTGCCAGTCATTTCTCTAAGATAGATGATGTGCTAGCCTTCTATTAGCACATTTAAGACTTTTAACTCAAAATAATTGTAAGTTCTTAAGTAACTATTGTTGTTTTTTATTTAATTTCATGTGATATTGCAGGGAAATAGAGATGCATGGAAACCTATGATAACTACATGAAGAACGACAAGTTTTGATTGAAATAGATAGAAAAAATGTTAGTTGATGACTTGTCTGATAACTTATCAACCATTTGATAATTTATCATAGCTTATCGTCACCTATGAGAAGAGAGAAAGAAATCTAAAGCATTTCTAACAACTTGATCTGATAAATTATCAGATATATGATAAGCTATCAGACTAGGTCGTCACCTGTGGGTAGCATATAAGAATCTTAATGAATTTCTAATGACTTGAGCTGATAAGTTATCAACTACGTGATAAGCCATCAGACATAGGCGTCAGCTCAAAGGAGAAAATATGGATATCAAATTCTAAATTTTCTTTAATTTAGTGATACAAGTAGCAGTTTTTAGGGTTTCATTCAGCATCTGGAACTTATTCCAACGACTATTTTACATCTTTTTGTGTCTCTAAATTTAGAATTCAATTTTTGAATCTTTAATTTAGCTTTGGGAAATTCTTCTTGAACTTGAAAGATAATCAACCCTTGATTACATCTTTTGTAAGTTTAATTGCTTTGAATTATGGATTCAATTGTTGTTATCTCTTTCTATTTCATGTGGAACTAAATTCATAACTAGAGTTGTGGGATCTATGATTAGTCCTATATTGATTTAATAATTGGATAAGATTTGAATGATTGTTGGAACATCTTGATAATTCCATTGTAATGAATGTTTTCTATCGGTTGCAAACAATAGATATAGCCTCATGTTGGTTTGCTCGAATTGAAAAATCAACTAAAGGTAATGAATTATTAATGAGGATTTGGGAAGGTTAATTTTTTATCTAATGATTAATGATGTAACAAGATTAATCAACTCGAGTTAAAATCAGTGTGAATAGAAGGTTTTCTAAGTTCAAGAGAATTAGGGAACTCAATATGTAGGTAGGTTTAGAAACACTTAGATGGGCTGGAGATAATGATAATTTGTTGTTTCCCACAAGTCACGAAAACCCAATGCTACAACTATTATTCTATGGGGATTAATAATCATAGTGATCACAACTCTAGTATCTCTATATCATTGTTTTGAAATACTGATATTTAGCTTTGAGTTTATAAAGTAAGTTGAAACGTTAATAATTGTCTGATTGAGAAAAAATCCAATTAAAGAAAAACATTATTTATTAATCAGTTTAATCACAAATATACTTGATTAAAAACATATTCCATGTGGGATTCGACCCTAACCTAGTTGGGTTATATATTTGACAATGACCTCTTACTCTCTCGTAAGAGAGGTGTAATTTTAGCGTATCAAATTTTAGCACCGTTGCCGAGGAATACGATTGTCAATTGAGTTTATCAGTGATAATTGACTCTTCCTTAAGTTTCTTGGTTTTACTTTTATTTGTGGTTTTTGATATTTGCAGGCTATCTGGTTGTATATACCACTAACCAAAAGTTCAGCAGAACCATTATTACCCCTCAACCCTGAATGTCTTCTTATTGGGAGAATGGCAGACCAACAAGAAGATGAAAGTTTAGCCATTTTAGATGATGGTCAATTAAATCAACAAAATACAGATAACCCAAGTCGAGTCCCTAATCCAGATAAAGAGGACCTGGGGGATGATGAGCTGATTGATCCATCCAATAGGAGACGTACAGAGGGTGTAGCTGCACCTGTGAACAGAAATTGCCCATTCAAAGGGAGACCAGAATGCCAAGCTGTACAGTTCGATCTTGATGAGGATGAGGATGAGATGGATGGAGGATTTTCTGTCGGAGCTATTATCCTTTCACCTTTGGCACCTGGAGCTAAGTTAAACATTACAAGCACCATGATTCATTTTCTTCATCATAAAAAGGCTATTTTGTGGACTTCTAGGTGATGATCAAAATATGCATCTAGTGAAATTCATCACTATTTGCAACTTCTTTGATAATTTTGGAGTAGGGTAGAATGCAATCCATCTGCATCTATTCCCATTGTCTTAGTCTAGGGAAGCAACACTATGGCTGAATGGGTTGACTTCTGATTCTATAACAACTGGAGGCAGTTGAAAGGAGCGTTTCCAGAAAGATTTTGTCCTCCATCCAGGATGTCCTGTTGATGAATAAAAGGACTATGAGCTATGAAACGGTAGACAATATTCATCATTATAGCACTATTGCTACAAGATCTATTGTGAAGAAAAAAGCTGATAAAGGAGCATTTACTGTCCTAAGTACTATAGGATCGCTAAACATTGAAAGGGCCCTGTGTGATCTTGGGGAAAGTATAAATCTCATGCCATTGACAGTTTCCAAGAAACTGGATTTGGGAGATCCTACACCCACCAATATGTGACCTGTAATGGTGGATAGATCCTTGAAAAAACCAATTGGGATTCTACATGATGTACTTATAAAGGTGGTCGAGTTTACATTTCCTTCTGATTTTGTAATTCTTGATTGCAAAGTGGATTTCTTAGTACCCATAATTTTAGGCAGGCCATTCTTAGCAACTAGGAGAGTGTTTGTTTGCATGGAGCTGACTAAGCAGAAATTTAGGCTCAATGAGAAAGAAGTCAGTTTTGAAGTGTATAAATCCATGAAATAGAAAAAAGAGATCTGTGTGTACTCGATTATTGATACATTCTATGATGATGAGCGAGATGTGCCAATTGAAGATAGGTCTATTGTGGAGACCTTAGCTAGTGTGGTTGAACTTTAAAGTAAGGATCTGAGTGCCTTCAAAGTGGCTAGACTAGGAATAAAGCATTTTCTTAATCAAATAAGTGAAGTCAAGAGGTATCAACAAGGTATCTTGACGAATTCTTAGTAGTAAAGATTACCAAGTCATGCCGTGATGTTAAATTAGGCACTGCTTGGGAGGCAACCCAAGGTGTTTTGTTGTTTGTACTCATATTATGTAATTGACATCAGATCTCTTCAACTAGGGAGCCACAGGTATGTTTTTAACTCTCTTGATTTGCTTTTTCTCATTGAGGATAGTGCATGATTTTAAGTTTAGGGTGGGGCTACTTGTGGGTGTTGATGTCCTCTTGGGGCTTTTGTTGTCGTGTCTCTTTTCCCCAAAGTTTTGTTCCTAGTAGAGCCGGTGGTTTTAGGCGTATTGTGTTTAGTTTTGTGATGTTTTGTGGTTAAGTGGGAGAAAAATAAGTATCTAGGGCAATTGACATTTTTATGTTGATTTTTGGGACAAATGATAAATACCTTTCCAGTTGTCTATTTTGTAACCATGTGATATACATCTATATGTGATTATTGTAAATCTTTTTATGGCATTAGTATTAGGAACACGATAATCATTGCTAACAATTGCATAAAATGAATAGGTAGTTGCTTGTGATGCACCTTTGTGCCAAGTGTATTGAAACACCCAAATTACAACTTTCTTACGAAAGTGCAAGCGGTCGTTGTCAAATATATAACCCAACTAGGTTGGGGTCGAATCCCGCAGGGAATAGGGTGCTAATTAAGTTGTATGTTGATTAGTTGAATTTTAATCATTTATTCCCATAAAGTAATAGGGGATTTTAATTTAGGTATGAAGTAATAAGTTCAGTGTAATAGTGAAGCAATAAGTGTAATAATATTTGAATGGAAGGAATAACAAGCTAGGGTTATGTCCACCTTGTAGTTTTTAATATCTTAAAATTATGGGTGTTAAGAATTCATACATGTATGAACTTATAGAGAAATGTATTCAAATTCTTAATCCAAGTGTTTCTCAACCATCAAGGATTTATTCACTTTAATTCTCTCGACTCAAAAGTGTTTACTGAATTATACGAAATCTCCAAGTTATTAATCCTGTTAAGGAACTAACGTGTGAAATAGAGGTTGGAAACCCTATTTTTTTGTCTCTACTCTCTTTTCCAAACATTAACCTTTCTATTGAAAAAGATATGTTTCAATGGTACATTCCCTATGTTTGCAACCACGAGAATTCAAGCATAACGAAGA
The DNA here is from genome assembly GCF_002878395.1 of Capsicum annuum. Classification (NCBI taxonomy): domain Eukaryota; kingdom Viridiplantae; phylum Streptophyta; class Magnoliopsida; order Solanales; family Solanaceae; genus Capsicum; species Capsicum annuum. Next base: position 207,355 of record NW_025888803.1, on the reverse strand, counting down.
GAGTATGATATAAGTAAATCAATGCATAATGAATTCAAAACCCATGGAAATAGATAGTATCCTACAAGGTTTACATAACCCTAACCAATATGTTTAGCTACTCATGGACAAAACAAAAATCATCATAAGTATATTCATCATACCAAAAACTAAAAGACGATCTTGGTGTGTAAACAATAAACCAACAGAAAAATGTTTTCCTCTACTCTAAGCCGCCAATCTCCATTTTCAAAATAATACAGAATATCGAATCCTCCTAAATATTCAGAATCAAGTCTTTTTAATAGTCTTTTCTCTCATAATTACCTTCTAAGTCCCTAAACTAATTATAAATGATAAGTTAATCTAGAACATGGGTTCTAGGCGCCACATTTGGTCCAGCAAGCTACTTTTCTCTTATGTGATTTGTCATCTGCAATCCGTAGTTCCATCATGTCTTTATCTACCTCATTAACACCTGAAATCATTCTAATCACATAGGTTAGATCAATTACGTCAAAGTAGAGTAAAAACATAAGAAATTAGGCACTTTGTTCTCAAAACTTAGCTAAAATATGGGTAATTTATGGTGCTTAGGCATATAAATACTCCCAAGATCACCACCCCACACTTAAAGCTTTGTTCATTCTCAAACAACTTGTCCATTTACATATACACAAGATTTAAAACCCATAAAGGAAACACAAGATGCTCAAATAGGCTCACACAACGCATATAAAACAAAAAGTAGATTCATCTACCATTACTGAAAACAACCTACCCTCAAGAATAGACTCATCAAGTTGGAAAACTCATGCATACCGTTTAAGAAAATAAATCATACAAATTACCCAACTTTCATCAAACATGTGCCCTCACAACAAAAGAGTTACACATAATCGCTCATAAAAATTCAATTTCTTGCACAATGGGTATAAGAATCAAGTTGCGCTCACTCTCACAAAGTATTCTCAAATTAAAAATGATGACCATATGCTTACCCTTAGTGTAGTGCTCCACTAATATTAGAATGTTAAGATTAGGATGATATAGGTCTTTATGGGTTGTAACGTAGGCTAAGGGATGGGTAGGAACTATTCTGGCCAGTAATAGTGACTAACTTCCCTGAGATCTTTAATACACTACATTAGACAATGAATACCAATCTTTAACAACCAATTTTCACCTCTACAAATTTCCCACATCATTTTCTATCGCCCCATTTCATGAAGCTCACTCACATAACTTATGGAGAGAGTATTTTCCATGTTCACATCATATCATTTTGAATAATTTTTTATGCCACTTTTTCTCTTCTATTTTTTTTTAAGCTAGGTCTCACTCCCAACCACTCATATCAGATTCAAATGCCAAAAACTATTACTTTAGGGCTGCATTTTCACCTTTTTCTCCTTCTATTTACAACTCCTTACTAATTTTTTTTTTTACTAAAGTTCTTAGGAGATTTGGATCAAGTTGAGGTTAATCAAGGAAGGATTAGGCTGCACAAGAGGTTACCAAAGAGCAAGCTAAAAGCTCAACAGCGCTAGCTAAGATTATGCACAAAGGTTTCTCAAAAGAGGGAATGAGAAAAAAATTGACTATCAAAGAAGTGCCTAAATCATCTCCTAAAATCACATTCTCTATTTCATTTTGCACATACACCAGGCATGTTCTAGCATCAATTGAAACAAGGAATATGTAAATACCATCACACACACATGGCACATGTTTAAATCTAACAGGATCATTATAGACTCTTAACCAAATAGTTATATGAATTTACTTTAAGCCAAAAATCAGCACGAGTCATAAATTAGAACTTAGGTGTCTCAACAGTAAAGGTTTATCACATGCTTGAATTGTCGTGTGGCCCACTAGAATAAATTACATTCACTTGTTAGGTCCTACAGATGACTGATTTTCTCTTAAGACGATTGTCATCCATCAATCATTAAGAAAAACAACTAACTATGACTACACACTAACATATACGCAGAAGCAAAACAAATGCACTAAACTAACAAATTCAAAATGGCAAAATAAAATACCGTAAAGAGAAGACAAAACAGTACGAAATCTATAAAATGCATTAAAGAGAAGACAAAAAGGTAAGCAATCTAGAAGCACTTCTAGCCACCCCACACTTTAAGCAAAACACTGTCCCCAGTGCAAATACATAAACAAAAACCTGGCTAGTCGGACTTTTCTTCCACATCTGGTGCCATGCCACCTATATTAGAATTATCATCAGAGTCTTCCTCACTAGATTCGGCGTCCATGTCAGAGTCTAACTGTCGGCGATCCTCATCCGTTGGTATATCATCATCCAATGGTTCCTCAAAACCACTCCCTACTCTACACATAGCTCTAGCATGCTCATCAAGTGGATTGTCATAATCCATCTTACGTAGCTCTGTAGCAGTAGGTACACGGCCTCCACTCATCATAGTGAGCTTCGTCATGCCATAAAGATGGTAGAAGAAGATCTCATCCTATGTGTGAAGTTCAGCAGTGCTAAGAATTATGCTTTGGCTGGTCTCTAGATCCTTCACCTTTATGACATCAACTCTCTTTGGGTTTTGAGGCAGCTTGTGATCCGCTGGCTCCATTTCAATGTTTTCCATTTTTTAAATTGCAATTACCAAGCTTCCAAAGCTGAATGGCGTCCTTTTATGAAACCTTTTCTTGCACATAAAAGTGTGTATAACTGCACCAACATTTACTGGAACATCAGTCATCAAAGCATATACTAAACATAACCGATCACAAGAGACTTTGGTGAACTGCTTTCCTAGAATCAATCCAGTGTTGACTATCCTTACCCAGATATGAGCTTCTCTGTTCATAAAAGTGTATGGGAAGGTGTTATGGTGGCCTTTGTCCTTATGATGAACCACTGAGACATAGACCTTGAACTGCACAAAGTATGCTTGATGGCTAAATAGGGAGGCCTACTGTATAATTCATTCAACCTGGTATGATCCACATTCGGAGTACCCAAGAAAGAGTTAAAAAACATTGTCGTCAAATATAGGATTTGCCCTTGAAACTTAACTTTATTCCCGCAGGTATTTGGGGACCAAATAGCATAAAACTCCCGAGTCCAATCTAGATTGCACTCACCCATGTCTTGGAAAATAAAGTCAAGTTTTAGTTTTATGATTCTAGCCAAAATACGAGAGTAGTGCCTCGCCAAAATACTTTGTTATCCTTGTACCACTCCTGACTATCCTCTACGACCCATTTAATTCCCAAAGTACATCGAGGCCCTAGAAGAGAGGATGAGGTGGGTTTCTCCTTTCTTGCTCATTTCTGTCCCTTCTAAGATATGGATGCTTTGTCCTTGCCAGTGCTTCCTTTAGGAGCCATATCACCTGAGTGCATCGTATAATCATGTTAGTCACACTTAATCAAAACTCACTACAATTAAGAAGAGGGTGGTGAAATCACCACCCCATACTTAATTTGTTAGCATAAACCAATTAAGTGGTGTTATCGGGTACTCAGACTTTGCCAACATACACATTGATCTTGGGTCCAACATTATTTACAACATTATTAGCACATTGGCAACTCACATGGTGGATTCTCTTTTTCTTTTGCGAGTCACAATTTAACTCCATAAACCCCTCACATTCCACAAAAATATTGCAATTTAAACTAACACACAATTGGTGCACAAAATCAATTCCTATTAAAACCACCAATTCAACCAATTTACTTCAATAAAGCAATTATTGAACAAAATTTTCCTTTACAACTTCAACATATCGTAATACAGAAACATCATCACATTCCTACACTTTTATCAACATCATGCTCAACAAAACAATATGTGAAATAGTGGTTACACCACTACCATATTAGTTGTGAACAATTCACTCACACATACAAGCTCAAAATATTACACAATAATGCCTGAAAGTTTCAATACCTCAATACTCACAATACACCAAGACTTGAATTTAACAACAAACAACATATTAAGAGGTTAAATTAAGATCCACAACAATGATGGTTTTTAAAATAATAGTGTTCATATCCCCAAAGAGTTTCAAAACTACTTTTACAAAGCTATGGCAAGAATTCAATCCACAATCCTCAAGAAATCAATTAACAATTATAACATAAAGTGACCACATCAAAGGATTAGTCAAGAAAAAAATTACCTTAAAGATGAGAGATTAAGGAAATAAAGGGAGAATTGTTGAGATTATGAAGCAAAGAAGAATCTTGAAGGACAAAGGGAATGTTGAGAGCAAGAGCTTGTACGGCTTAGGGGTGAAATAAGGGTGAATTTGGGCGTGTAGAACCTAGACTTTATTTAAAGAATGAATTCCAGGTTGGGTTGACCCAATTGAAAGTCGGACACTAAGCTGAATTTGGAGTGATATGTAGCACACAATTTTAAGTGTGCGTCACATTAGGAATCGCACACGTGAAATAGTGAGGCTATGCGGTATGGCTGGCGTCGCACATGTTATCACACAAAGGTAAGTATGTGGCGCACAAGAAATCGCCAACATTAAGGTGTGCGCTGCTTAAGGTATCGCATAAGTAAAACAGTAAGGTTATGCGGTTGGGTATGCAACGCACAAGCAATAGCCAACATTAAGGTGTACGCCGCATAAGGTGTCGCACAAGTTAGGTTAGGTGTCGTATAGGCGGTCGTATATGTGAGGCAGTGAGCTTAGGCTATGTCTTATACAACGCCTTTGTCATGGCCTATGTAAACTTAGGTGTCACACACCCTACATACACTTAAACTTGGACGCCATGCACCCCATTCTCCATATGAAGCATAATTGAGTCATAACTCTTACTCGAATCGCAAATTGAGCCTTAACATTTTGACCACTCTAACTTACCTGCAATGTTCCCGTTACTCCTAAACTTACCACCTTTAATATGTCTTACTTTCAAGCCATCTTTAGAACCTATCACCTCTCTAATACTTCAAACACCTATATTTAATTAAAAACAATTAAGAATGATTAGAAGGATGGGTTGCCTCCCACTAAGCATCATAGTTTCAGTCATGGCTCGACTCTTATTTTTGTATTTTTGTTTTACATATAAAAATCAAAGTAAAATCATGGGTTACCTCCTATTTAGCACCTGATTTATTGACGTGGCATGACTCAGTTATCTCAATTACTCAAACTTCATTGAGATAGATAGTAGCAATACTTTTTATTGATCTTTTGGACTGATATAAAGTTTGACTCATTGCACATTAAATTTGAAGATACTTCCATCTTTATTTTGAAGTATGACTACTCCAGATGAGTAGACTTGACTTACTTTAAATAGGCCTAACCACTTGGACTTATGTTTACCTAGGAACAGTTTGAGTTTGGAGTTGAACAGAAGCTCCAAGTCACCTTTTTGGAAATCTCATTTTTAATTCCTCCAATCATGACACTTCTAAATATTAATCTTGTATAGGTCTGACCTTTCATAATCCCTGAGATGGAATTCATCCATCTCATTCAGTTGCATAAGTCTTAGCTCTGTTGTATCCTTCCAATTCAGATTTAACATTTTTGAGTGCCCATAAAGCCTTGTACTCTATCTCTATCGGCAAGTAACATGCTTTTCCATAGACTAACTAATACGATGACATGCCGATGGGTGTCTTGAAAGCATTTTAATACTCCCACAAGGCATCATCGAGCTTTCAAGACCAATCTTGCCTACTAGAGTTCACTGTTTTGGCTAGGATGGCTTTAATATCCCAATTCAAAACCTCCACTTGCCCTCTAGTTTCTGGGTGATATGGAGTTGCTATTCTATGTTGTTTCACCCTATATTTTGCTAAGGTATCTTGAAACACTTTATTGTAAAAATGAGACCCTTTATTGCTTATAATAGTACCTAGTACTCCAAAGAAAGAGAAGATGTTCCTTTTGAGAAACACAACAACTCTCTTCCCTTCATTATCATCCAAGGCGACATCTTACACCTATTTCAATATATAATCAACAGAAACTAAAATTTACTTTATCCTATTCAAGCTTACAAAAGGACCCATGAAATCAATGCCCCTAACGTCAAATAATTCTACTTCCGGCATCTTCGTCAAAGGCATCTTATGCCACTTGGAGATTGAACCCTGCCTCTGACATTGGCCCCAACTTAGAACAAACTCATGATCATCCTTGAATAAAGTTGGCCAATAATAGCTACTCTGCAACACCTTTCTGGTGGTTCGATCAACTGCATGTTGACCTTCAACTGAGGAAGCATGGAATGCTTCCAATATACTCAATATATCTACTTTTGTCACATATCTCCTTATAATATTGTCAGTAAACTGCCAAAATAGATACGGTTCATCCCAGAAGTAATGTCACATCATAAAGGAATTTTTCGCTTTGATGAAAAGAAAGATTTTTTAGAATCAACTCGCTCACCACATCATTTGCAGAATTCATTTACCAAGGCATTTTCTCCATAACAGTAGCCAAGATTTCTTCATTCGAAAATGCATCATTGATCTCCATTTCATCTCTAACTGCTTCCTTACTTTCCATCCTAGACAAATGATCTACAACTTAGTTTTCATAAACCTTCCTATCTTTGAGTTCAAAGTCAAATTCATGGAGTAGCAACACTCATCCAATCAACCATGGTTTTGCGTCCTTCTTATACATCAAATATCTCAAGGTTGTGTGGTCAGTGTGGCCCACCACCTTGGTTCTTTACAAATAAGCCCAAAATTTCTCAAAATCATAGACTATAGCAAGGAGTTCCTATTCGATGATGGTGTAGTTATTTTGATCTCCATTCAATGCTTTGCTGGAATAATATATTAGATGGAACAATTTATCCTTCTTTTGCCCCAACACAGCTCCAAGGGCAACACCGCTTGCATCACACATGATCTTAAACCATTTTAAATAATCCGATACAACAATAATAGGGGCTTCAACTAACTTCTTTTTAAGGCATTCGAATGCCTTCAAGCAGTTATCATCAAAGGAGAAATCAGCTTTCTTCTCCAAAAGTTTTGAAAGTGGATTTGCAATCTTGGAGAAATCCGTTAGAAACCTCTGATAAAAGCCAGCATGTCCATGAAAACTACGCACTACCTTAACAGAAATGGGAGGTGGTAGCTTCTCAATAACCTCCACCTTTGCTCGATCTACCTCTATCCCTTTTTCTGAAATTTTGTGCTCGAGAATAATGCCCTATTTTACCATAAAGTGGCATTACTCCCAATTGAGCACCAAATTAAATTCCACACATCGTTGCAAGGCATTACTCAGGTTTGCTAAACAAAGCTCAAATGAATCTCATACCATAGAAAAATCATCCATGAACACCTCCAAGGTGTCCTCCACCATATCTAAGAAAATAGACATCATACACCTTTGGAAGGTAGTAGGTGCATTACATAACCCAAAAGATATCTTCTTAACATAAAAGTTCCATACAAGCATGTAAATGTTATCTTCTCCTAATTTTTAAGAGCAATATAGATCTGATTATAGTCGAAATAGCCATCCAAGAAGCAATACCAACTCCTTTCTGCCAACCGATGGAGCATTTAATCCATGAAAGGTATTAGGAAGTGATACTTTAAGGTCAATGAGTTTAGTTTATGATAGTCCATGCAAACCCTCCATCCAGTCATAGGACTGATAGGAATCAACTCATTCCTTTCATTTGCAACAACAGTCATCCCCACTTTTTTAGGGACATATTGAACTAAGCTTACCCATTTACTATCGGAAATAGGATAAGCCACTACTGCGTTCAGCCACTTAATAATTTAATTCTTAACCACCCATTTTATCGCTGGGTTAAGTCAGCATTAATGCTCGATGGTTGGAGTACAGTCTTCTCAAGTTGTATCTTAATAGTGTAGCTGCCGGGTGGAATGCCAATAATATCAGCAATAGTCTAGCCTATTAATCTTTTGTACCACTGAAGCACTAAAATAAGTGCTTCCACCTGCTTCTCTCCCAAATCAGCAGCAATAATCATGAGTAACATGCTTTCATTGCCTAGAAACATCTACCTTAAATGCCCTCACAGTTCTTTTAATTCCAACACTAGTGGCTCTTCAATGGATGGCTTCGTCGGTGGTATTGGTCGATTCTTAAGATCAAGATCTAGATTCTTAGGAGCATAAGAGTATGATCTAGATTCTTAGGAGTATTCTTTTTCTTCTTTTTCACTTTTTCCAATTAATCAACCTGCTGATGATTAGAAGGGATATCAATGCCATCCTGCTTTCCAGTATCCACTGTATTACCTTCTTTAAGATAAATATCTTTGTCGATCACTTCTTTATTCATAGCTTTACCCAAAAAAGGGTCTGGTAAAACCTTACCAATCCATGTGGTAATAGCCATGAATGATCCATCATTTTGAGGGTTTTAGATTATATCACTTGGTAGTGTTCCACTCTTTCTCTGATTCAGTACTATAGAGAATTGGCTCATTTGTTGTTCTAAATGCTTGATCGAAGTGGACTATGAGTTTACCAATAGAGTCATAGAAGACAAATCGGTTTTCATAGTAGTCACCCTAGAATTGGTAGCCTCAACTCTCTTTAATAATTTCTCCATCATGTCCTCCATGGACATCTTGCAAGAGCTACTTGCACCATTATCTCATCTTTTGGGAGTTACATATACCACATTTCTATCATTCTTCCTCTTCCAGTTTCCTTGATCCTGATCCTTATATCCAGCCTTGTCGTAATAAGTTCGACCTTGATTTCCAAGGCTATTTCCTCAAAAAAACCCCTAGTTATTCAAATAGTTAGCCTTTTTTTCTGAATCACAATCATCTCTACCTTGGGATGCAACAGCTTTTACTTTTTTTGTCTTTACAGATAACAAGTTCTTGGTCAACAAATCTATCTATATCTTCAAGTATGCCATGTCTTGATCGCTTTCTTCCTCTTTCTTACATTTTTTGATAGTCATGCGAACAGACACAGTAGGGCTTGCTACCAAGAATCCCTGGCATTCCAAGCTCTACTTTGTTTGGTCATCCAATCAAGCATTTCCGAGTCCTCTTGAAATGTAAGATCCACAAATGATCCCCCTGTAGGATTATCAACAACTAGCTTCGTAATAGATTTAAAAACTTGATAAAGAGTCTCCATCAGATGAATATCCTTTATATTATGATTTGGGCACTGCATCAACTTCTTTTTGAACCTCTCCTATGTCCCGTAAATAGCTTTAGTTAGAAGATTCCTAAATTTTCTTATCTCATCCCTCAACTGTACCCTCCTGGAAGGCGAAAAGAACCTTTCTAGGAAAGCCTCTTTCAACTGCCTCCAGTTGGTTATAGAATCGGGCGTCAGCTCATTAAGCCACAAGGTTGCCTTCCCAGACAGAGAAAATAGAAATAAATACAGGTGGATGGCATTTTGTCCCACTCCCAATTTATCAAAGAAATTACAAATAGTAACAAAGTTTACTAAATGCATATTGGGATCATCCCCCAGGAGTCCACCGAATAGCCCCTTTAGGTGAAGGAGTTGAATCATCGTTCTTATAATATTGAGCTTATCTCCAGGTACCAAAAATGGGGGAATAATATCTCCAGTTGCCCCTGATCCATCCATTCCATCCTCATCATAATTAAGATTAAATTTCACAGCTTGGCGATCAGGTCTCCCTTTAAAAGGATAATTTTCGTTCATATTTCTATTCACTGGTGCAGCTATATCCTCTGCACGCAATTGATTAAGTGGCCCTAACAAATCATCGTCTCTCATTTCCTCTTCATCTGAATAAGGTACCTGGCCTGGGTTATTAGCATTTTATTGATTTAATTGAGTATTTTCCAAAGCATTTAATCTTTTAATTTCCTATTGGTTAGCCATTCTTTCAATGAGATAAGGTTCAGGATTAAAGGCTAATAATGATTCTCCTGAACTTTTGGTTCATGGCATAAACAACAATGAACCTGTAACAAACAAAAACAACAAATAAACATAAAATTAAGAAACTTGACAAACAGTCAATTGACACACATAAACTTAATTGACAACCGTATTCCACTGCAACAACACCAAAATTTGATACACCCAAATTACAAATTTCTTACAAAAGTTTAAGCGGTCGTTGTCAAATATATATCCAACTAGGTTTGAGTCGAATCCCATAGGGAATATCATGCAGACCATTAGAGAATTGTCTTCATTGATTATATCCTTGTTTATTCACGTAGTGAGAATGATCATGCAGCCCATCTAAGAATTATGTTATAGACCCTTAAAGCTCATCATTTATTCTCCAAATTCAGTAAGTGCAAATTTTGGCTAAGATTAGTATATTTTCTTAGCTATATTTTTTTCAGTGATGGCATTGGAGTTGACCCTAAAAAGACCAAAGCACTGAGAAACTATCCCAGACCCATCTCTCCATCAGATATTCAGAGTTTCTTGGGTTTGTCTTGATATTATAGACAGTTTGTTAAAGTGTTTTATTCTATTGCATCCCCATGTATCAGTTGACTTAGAAGAAAGTCAAATTTTAGTGTTCAGATTCTTGCGAGAAGGGTTTTAAGGATTGGATGACTCAACTCACTTTTGCTCTAGTATTAACTTTGTCAAATGGTACAGATCGGTTTATAGTTTATTGTGACGATTCTAGAGTTAGTCTTGATTATGTTTTCATGCAGAGAAGCAAGATCATAGCCTACACTTTAAGACAGCTTAAACCTTATGAGAAGAATTATCCTACCCATGATATTGAATTGGAAGTATTTGTTTTTGCCATAAAAGTTTGAAGGAACTATCTTTATGGGGTTTATGTTAATGTGTTCACTAACCAAAAGAGTTTATAGTATGTGTTCATGCAGTAAGATCTAAATCTTCGATAGAGAAGATGTCTTAAGTAGTTAAAACATAATGACATAAGTATGTTGTATTATCTGAGTAGGGCCAATGTAGTTGTGGATGCCCTTGGCAAGTTGTCTATGGATAGTGTTGCTCATGTTAAGGAGGACAAGAAAAAATTAGTTAAGGAGGTTCATCAAAATGCTAGTTAGGTTTTTGGTTGGTTGATTCATCTCAAAGTAGTATATGGGTTTAGAATGGTTTAGAATGTTCATTGGTTGTCGAAGTGAAAGAAAAGAAATATAGGGATCCTAGTTTGGTTAAGTTGAAGGAGGCAGTTAGATATAAGAAAGTAGAGGTTTTATCCCAAGGTGGAGATGATGTGCTTTGTTGTCAGGGAAGGTTATGTGTTCTGTGTGTTGATGATTTAAGACAGCGAATACTTGCAAAAGTGCATGGTGCACGATACTCTATCCATTCATGATCCACTAAGATATACCATAATTTGTGGGAAATCTATTAGTGGAGTGGTAAGAAGAAGGATTTGCATAGTTTATGGCTAAGTGCTCAAATTTAAGGTAGTTCAAGGGTTAGCACCAAAGGCCTAGTGGTGCATTACAGGAGTTTAGCATTCCCACTTTGAATTGGGAAGTGGTGAACATGGATTTTGTGATGGGGTTAACTTAAACGCGTCGTCAACATGATTTAATTTGGATCATTGTGTATAGAATAACCAAATTATCTCATTTCTAGCCAGTTCAAGCATCATATTCAGCAAAGAATTATGTTAGACTCTATCTTAGACATTTATTTAAATTGCATAGGGTTACTCTATCTACCAATTCAAATAGAAGTACTCAATTTACCTCACTTTTGGAAGGCTTTTTAGAAGGGTCTTGGTACTCAAGTTCATCTCGATATAGATTTTCATCCTCAAATAGATTGTCAGTCAGAAAGGACCATTAAAACCTTAGAGGCCATGTTGAGAGCATGTGTTATTGACTTTAAAGGTAGTTGGGATAACCACTAACCTTTTATTGAGTTTGCTTACAACAACAGTTATCACTCTAGTATTAAGATGGATCTATTTGAGGCAATCTTTGGGAGGAGATGTAGATCTTCTATTGGTTGGTTCGAAGAAGGTAAGGCTATAATAATGGGGCCAAATTAAGTGTTTGAGGCAATGTAAAAGGTTCAGTTGATTCTGGAGAGGCTGAAGAAAGCCCAAAGTCATCAGAAATCATATATAGATGTGAGGAGAAAAGAACTTCAGTTTGAGGTTGGTGATTTGGTTTATTTGAAAATTTCACCTATGAATGCAGTGAAGATATTTATCAATAAATGGAAGCTCAGGCCCCATTATATTGGACCATATAGGATCTTGAGTCATTTTGGGAATGTAGCTTATAAGCTAGATTTGCCTGCAGATTTTACCTCAGTACATCTAGTGTTTTATGTTTCTTTGTTAAAGAATTGTATTGGTTATTCAACTATAGTTGTTCCTTTAGAATATATGGATGTTAAGGATAGAATTTCCTACAAAGAACTCCTAGTTGAGATCCTTGATCATTAGATTCGTAGCTAAAAATTGTAGAGTTCCTTTGGTTAAGGTCCTTTGGCAGAATCAGTCTGCTGAGGGAGCTACTTGGGAAGCAAAAGAAGATATGCAAACCAAGTACCCTCATCTATTCTTCGCTAACCCAAAATCAGCTTAAGGTAACAATCTCCCTTAGATTGACTCTTTTTACGTTGTTAGTTTAAGCTATGTAACTAATCTCATGACATTACATGCATTCATAAAATTAGTTTAGTTCATGTATCGTGTTTCATACTCAATGATGTAACCATGTTTCTAGGAATGCATGTTAAGTATATGATCTCAATTTCCTTAGTAGTCTCAGTCTAACCATTCTGATTCAAGGATGAATGTTTCAAAGGGGGAGATAATGTAACACACCTTATTTTTCGGCTAGACTTTAAAACGTTGTTTCAACACGTGTAAACTCTAATCACATGATTTTTATTTCAATAAATGTTTCAATATAATTATCATAGTGTTAATAATGCTTCTAAGGTTAAAAATATCCATGGTAATCACTTAGAGCAAAGTTGAGCTAACAGACTTTGATTTGGCCAAATCTTTGTATTCAATTCTACAATGGCATACTTTGAATGTGTATAAATTTTTATATATGTGGAATTTTGCAGGTCAAAACCCACCAAATGATATATAATGCAATTATCTTTTCAACGATACAAATTTCTCCTTAATCCTCTACCTGAGCAAAAAGTTATGGTCATTCAAAGGTCGTACGTCACATGACAATTGCAAACAGCCACAGGAAAGGGTGTGTGATGGCCATGCATCACTGACTTGGGCCTGTCCGATGGCTATGCGTCACCCACCTTTTCTTGGGCAATTTTTATGCATCTTATGGTGATTGCATAGTGCCAAAATTTCTTCTTTTTACTTAAATTAAGGGCGTTGAAGTCTTTTAACAAACCTAGACCGTCCGTAATCACTCCTAATCGATATAAGGGATTTTTAAATGTGTAAATTCCACTCCATTAATCCCAATCATTCAATTTACAATTCAAAAACCCTCCTTCTCTCCCAAGAACAAAATCCTAGCCCCTTTCTCAAGAAATTAGGTATTCAAGCTTCCAAGTTCAAGTAACCCTCAAGAAATCTTCAAGAAACCACCTATAGAGGTATGTGGATGTTCATCAATGGATACTTTCACCCATTGATCCCAAAAAATCCTTTTGTGGAGTAAAGTATGAGTTTTTCCTCCATTGTGATTTTTAATGTTCAAGAAGAGTTAAATTCATATTCTCCCTTAGAATTTTGAACTCAATTCATGTTCAAGTATGATTCCATAAAAAAACTTAGGTTATCACATGTTTCAAGTTTCAATTTTCCATGCCATATCTAATTGGATTTCGTGTTATAATGTCAAATTGTGAATCTAGCCATATAATTATGTTGTTTCTCATATTTTAAGACATTCCCATGTTCAAGTTCATGATTCTCACATGTTTGAATAAATGTCTACTTTTTAGGTCTTTGAACCATTATTCAATCATATAGTTTCAAGCTTTAATATTGTATTGTATGATCATTCAGTACTGGTGCGTTGTGAACACCCGATACCTACGTGTTTTACATAATTTAAGATTTTCAAGTAATAATTTAGTAAAACCATGAGTCATGTTATTTACTCAGATATTTATGATCATGATAAGCAGTATCAGATATCATAAATAATGATTGGTTAAACTTAGTTCAGTTCAGTACCAATGTCAGTTAAGTTAGGAGTAGGACTTAGCACCGAGCGAATACAGGGATGGCAGTTTCCCTGTCAGTTAGGCAGAGTCGTTAGTAGTAGTCTTAGTATTTCCAAACTATGTGGACCATGTAGTATATGATGGGTCACCCTTTAAATTAGGCTTAACTTCCTCTCAGGGGTTACCTGTCAATTTAGGCTTGACACCCTGGTACTTCGGGATGATAAATTAGTGGATCCACACAGCCAATGTTATACCGGTGGCACGGTACTGAAACCCTTCCAACTGGGGTTACATGTTTGACCCCGATTAGCTCAGATTAGGTTAGGTCGATTAAATAATACCTCCCACAATCTCAGTACAGTGATCAGTGAATTTCAGTTCAGGTTTTCTTAACCAAGTATATAGATTTTCAGTCATTCATTTTTCAAATTTATTTCAGGAAAATATTTATGCTTGATCTTGCATTATCAGATATTACATGTTTATGCATTCATACCTATTTACCTCATACATTTTAGCCAATCCTCATCTCATATACCAGTACATTCAAAGTACTAATCATATACTTTTGTTTTGCGCTATGTTGTCTTATAACATAGGTTTGGATGCTCAATTTCTCGTCCATTCTTAGATAGCTTAGCATTACTCCCCAGCATTACTGGTGTGTCCTCAACCATCGAGGACATTATGCTTATTTTAGTTATTTTAGAATTTTCTTATATTCAGTTAGTCATATTTAGTTGGGGGTTTGTCCCATCAACTCCTCATGATGTTTAGAGGTTTTTAGACAATAAGTTAGAATGTCAGTTAGTTACTTTTAGTTTTTTCAATTGTTTCAAACATGTCAGAATTACGTATTTCAGTATTCCAGATTTACAGTATCTTATTAGACTATCTTCCGCACATATTGTATTTATTACTCTTTTGTGCAGTGCTCATAGCAGGCACCAGCTCATGGGTTAGCTTGTGGTCACTCATGACCGTAAGCACCATTGTCGCGACTAGAAGGTAGCCTTAGGTCGTGATATGTCCAAAAAGGCTAGAGGATATGTGGATAATATTGATATTTCTCTCGAGTTTAAAGAATATGTGGATGATATTGATACCAGTTCCAGTACGGAAGATATGTTGGTGATATTGATACCTGGTTTGAGTATAAAAGATAGGTTTGTGATATTGGTACCCTATTCAAGTCTGGAGTATATGTTGATGTTATGAATGGAAAATATATGTACGTATGTGGATATGCTTTTATATGCTTACATCCATAGTCTACATATGGATATGATATTAACCTTAGTGTTTACATCCAAGTGGTCAACTTTTGATAATCCATGCACGCTCTCCCTCTAGTAACCGGTCTCATGGGCAATAACTTATTTTTCTCATTTGGGAACATAGTGATCCCACCATTCTTAGGTACAGACTAAATAGGGTTCACCCATTTGTTGTTCGCAATGGGATAAATCACACTTCTATCTAACCAGTTTATAATCTCTTTATTTACCACCTCATGTACAGGTTGGTTCAAACGATGTTGTTGCTCGATTCTAGGGACATAATCCAGTTCAAGCAAAATTTTATGAATACATATCTCGGGTGAAATCCTGATAATATCATCAATGGTCTATCCAGTAGACCTTTTACATCTCTACAATAATATAGTCAATGTCTAGACTTGTATATCAAACAAATCAGTAGCAATAATGAATGGAAAAGTATGTTGACCCCAAAAAATACATATTGCTATTAAGAAGGGATGTCCTTTAATTCAATGATGGGTGGTTCTTCAATAGATGGTTGATCTAGCAGTGTCGCTCTATTCTTCAAGTCAAGATCTTAGTTTTTTAGTGCATAAGAATACGAACCTCTGCCATTAGGTGAACTCACCATCTCATCATAATCATTAATACCATAACTGTAAAAGTTCATAATTACCACCCCTAATGCCTCATCACTAAGTCGCTCCTCAACAGGTGTAGTCAATGCCTTTTTATCAATAGTATCTATCATGGATAATACCTTTATATCTTTTGGTTGCCACATTGAATGACCCAGATTAAAAGTTACCGATTCGTTGTTGAGCCTGAATTTTATTTGTGTCATCATTATGTTAACCAATGCCCCTACCATGGATATGAAGGGCCTTTCTAAGATGATAAGAACAATGAAATCCACTTTCCAGTCGAAGATCATGAAATCAACTTGGAATATAAAGGAGGCTACCTTCACCAAAACATCACACAATATACAAATCAACTTCTTTATTGTTCGATCAGCCATCAATAATCTCATCAATGTTGGTTTAGGTGTTCCCAACCCCAACTACTGATAAACCATCACCGGCATAAGATTTATGCTAGCTCCCAAGTCACACAATGCTCGTGTAGAATTCATAGACCTAATAGTGTAAGGAATAGAAAAAGTTCTGGTGTCCTCTTTCTTGTCAACCAAAGACCAAGAAGCAGTAGCACACAATGGGGCATATTATCAGCGGGTTCAAAACTAACCATCTTTGTAGTAACCAAACATTTCATGAACTTTGCATATATAAGCATGTTCTTTAATTCTTCTACAAAAGGAATATTCACAGACAATTCCTTTAAAATTTAAATAAACTTTTGAAACTTCCCTTCTTCTTGATTCTTTTTCAATCTTAGAGGAAAATATGGAGAATGTTGCAGAATAGTCTTTACTACAAACTCGACTTTCTTCTCCTTATCTTTATCCTTCTCAACTCACTTATCCACACCCATTTATTTTTTTAATGATTCACCACTAGTCACTAATATTTCAAATTCTTCATGGTGTGCATAATAAATTTCAACATCATCGTATACCATACCAACTACAGGCATTGTAGGATAAATAGGATCCTTCCCACTCAGAGTGATGATGGATAAACAGTGACTGTTGTTCTATGGATTTTGCACAGTGTTACTTGAAAGAGTGCTAAGATGACACTAATTATAGTAGCCAACATCATGACCAAACTACAGCTCAAGATGCTTAATTGCAGTAGCATGCGATTCTACTTTCTGGATCAGTCCCGAAATATCTGCCTTAATCTTCTTAGGGAAAATCTCTTGATTTTCTAAACCCTTAAAAAACTTAGTAAGCAATGATTTCATCCTTTAATCAATATCATCATTACCTGGTGGAACATATGCACCACGTTTCTTCTTATAGTCATCCTTTTGCCTCAAGTTGCTATCTCTCTCACTACTCTGATCCTTATATACATCACCATAGTAGTTCTGATCTTGACTCCCTTGCCTTAATTTTCAAGAGTTCTAATTAGACCCTTGGCCCTTGACTCAAAAAACAACCATCTCTCAATATAGATACTTCACTTCTTTCTCAATATCATAATCATACAGCCTAGGGGATTTACCTTGTGCGCCGAGAACATTTACCTGAAATTTATAGTTCCAAATTACTTGGTGAGTAACCCAATATCTGTCCTCAGTTGTGCAACCTCTTTAGCCACTATATCATCTATATTATCTACTAACTATAAGCAAAAATAGCATAGGTACCAGCTACTTTTTTGCCTTCCAAGTATGCTATCCTCGGTTGGTATTAAAGACCTAATCTAAGATTTCCATAGCTTGCTCCCAATGAAGGCTCATGAAAGCTCCACAAGTAATAGTATCATCAAAAGCTTTGGTATTTTCATATTGGGCTCTATTGAATATCTCAAGCAAATTCCTCCTTAAAATGTTATGATTGAGCACCATCATCAATATCTTTTTGAACCGCAACTATGTCTTGTACAATGATTTTGAATGCAACTGCATGAAATTATAAATTTTATCCTTCAATTGAAGCATTTTAGAAGGTGGGAAGAATTGTTCCAAGAAGTGTTTCAACAACTCATTCCAGTTAGTGATAGACCCACGAGGTAGATCCCCTAACCATAATGTCGTTTCATCTGTAAGTGAGAATGGGAACAAGCTAAAACTCAAAGCTTCCTAACTTAGTCTTAATGATCCTAGTCGGAGGTGACTAAAATTGATATTAGAACATAGAATAAAACTACAAAATTAAAGGACAGTTGAGAAATAAGAGATGGGAAGTGTAGAAAGAAAGGCTCAACTAAATAATAATTAAGCCAAGGGATAAAGAGAACTTAGTCAAGTACACAAGAAACCAAATTGAATCCACAAAATGATAACTCAATGATCAATAAAGCAAAGAAGATAACACAAGAAATTAGGGAATCCACCCTAATCACTCTATCTACGCTAACAATTGGAATTGAACTCAATAACTACCCTAACTTAAAGTAACTAAATATCAATTCTATTCAAGATAATCCAGTATTCTAAAATCTAAATAATAAAAATGGCTAGCGCAACAATTTGTAGTCATTTCTTTACAAAAATAGCCCAAAAGTGACTATTTTACAAATAACCCACACGGGACCTTCTTGATTACCCAAATGACATCTTGATTGTTTATGACCTTATGTATTGGATTCATCTTATCTTAATCTGGGATCCAAGCATTCATCCATATATATAATCCCCTCCCAATACTATTCTTGCTTATTGTGCTTGAACCATCCTCCCATTCTTCAAAAGGATTTGTCCTCGAATCCAAATCTTGCAAACACATAAGAAGGTTAAAGAACCAAATATTTCCCATGGTATGAGGGTTATCACAAGGATTAGAAATAAAAACTATATCACCATTCCAAGGGTGTGCATACTTATAATATAACCAAGAATCAAAATGAGTCACAAATGGTTTGTACAAACAAAACAAGAGATACTTGGCTACATAAGAAACATTTATAAAGGGGTAAATTAAATGAGCCATGATGTTTAGGAAACACAAAATGTAAGTCCTAAATGGTTCCACATAATTATTGATACAAATATTCTTTTAATTCAACTAACAAGTGATTGCCCACATAGCCAAGTGTGATATGAGGTGAATTTATGCAACTCTATGTCATTATCTATGATTATTTAGCCTTGTTTTGAGGACTACTTGTGTTATTAATGAGTTGTTAATGATAGAAATGAGTATATAAGTATTAAATCATTTGATTGCAATTTTAATGTGTGTTTCAAACAAGTTTGGAATCAATTTGGTCACTTAGAGTTTAGACGAAAGAACTAGTGTTACTAGCCTGAGTTATGTGTTATTCTTGTTGATCTCGATGGATTCAACTGTGTATAAAATATTCATAAGGCTATGATTGTGTAATTATATGTGTAATAAATTGTATATAGTGTTCATATTTAAATTTAAACCATCCAAGAGACAAAACACTAAGCTAAAGATCAAAAGGATAAAACTAGTATTCTTAGCTTATGTTTCTAGCTCATCATCTTCGATTGTATCTTGTTTTGAGCTCTAATACATGGTGTTTGATTATATAGGTTGATTGAAGAGTTTATAATTATGATATAAGGATGATACACAAGCTATAAATCAAGTGAAAACATCACCACAATTCTTGAAATGGATGGACGAAAGCAATGGTCTAGACTTGATGTAAAATGGACGTTTTGGGGTCATTGGTGTGCCAAGGACCTTATCCACCTATTTAGGTTCCATTAAACACCATTGGGGACATTATAAATTGATATTTACAGTGTTTTAACAAAAAAATTTTATGTCAATGGCCCTAGGCACTGCAATAAGGAGCATTGCACGGACCCTAGTCGAAATCGGCAGCTTGTGTCCTCCTATAAATAGGACCCTTAAACATTATGCTACACACCTTGGACGACATGAAATTTGAGTGATGCTGGAGAACACTTTAATTAGGTATTTTAATACATTAAATTAGTTTACTTATGGATTTTAACATGTATTAAATCATTGTGATTACGGTTATGTCCATGAGCGGCGAAACACCCTTTTCGGAGTCAAAGCTAAGAACATGATTACTCTTATGATGAATTAATTTAGTTTTGATTATTTATCATATTTTATTGTTTATTTATCCTTATTTTTTTTTCTATTTTAAGTATTATGTAACCTCAGAATACATCCATAGTCATCTTCTGAGCCTAGAAGGAGGAACACGAGGATAACACATGGGAATAAATAGAATATGATTGTAATCTTCTACAGAATGAAGTTATAATTTACATTTAGGAGATGAATATACCTAAATACCCTATTTGGTTCACCTATGGGATGAAATATAAATGCATTTAAATTTTGCACTTTCTCACTCAATGATGTAGTTTTGGGGCTAAGCTAGATAGGTGAATAGAGGCTTGGAAGACCATTGTCATAATATCAACTTTGTGAATCAACAACCAA
This sequence comes from Capsicum annuum, assembly GCF_002878395.1. Classification (NCBI taxonomy): domain Eukaryota; kingdom Viridiplantae; phylum Streptophyta; class Magnoliopsida; order Solanales; family Solanaceae; genus Capsicum; species Capsicum annuum. The sequence continues at coordinate 186,984 of NW_025888803.1, read as the reverse complement.
GATAAGTAACCTAACCAATAAATTATAATTCCATAGTATGATTATTTGCAAATCCTTAACCTTAGGATTCTACCCCCTGTTTGTCTAAGACCTTTAAATTACCACATTGTTTTAGTTTACATTTAATTATAACACTCACACTCTAGTGGTTACATTTGCACTAATTTATTCTCAATAGTGAACTAGAAATCGATAGTTGAATAGAGCTAGTTCTTGTGGGATCAATATTCGGATTTTTATAATCCCACTATATTACTTGGTGAGACCACGTACACATACATTACTCTTGGGTGCCATAAGTATTGGGCGTTGTTGCCAGGGATTTGTAATTTGGAAACTTATTATGTTTTAGCATTTACTTTTTAGATTTCTTTGGTGATCTTCACTTGGTCTTAGTTCTGACATTATGGAAATAGGTTTACAGGCTAGTAAGATGGCAAGGTATCAAGAATTGATTTAACCAGACCCCGAATCTAAATAACGCTTACACCAATAAAGGATAGTAGAAGTCCTTCTCTATCGTATCCCAAAAACCTATGAGGAACAATATACTCCTTCTCCTATGACTGAGGATCCACTAATTTGACTTTCTCCATTCAAAACTAGCTTCTGGAGGTAGATTTGAACTGAAATATAATATGGTGCAGATTTTATTCAGTAGTGGATAGTTTATTGGACTTTCACATGAATATCCACAAGTCCACTTGAAAAATATTTTGAAGATCAGTGTGTAATACCCTGCATGTTTCTAAGCTAGGAAGTGAATAAGTATTCCTACGTATGAAATCTCCTATCCTTTGATTCATACTTGAGAACATGACTTACAATGAATATCCTAGTGATAGGATAGCTTATGATGCATTAAGCATGTTCATATGAGTCACTTAAGGTAATACAAGCTAAGAGTTTTTGAATCCATCAAATTTTAGTGTTTGATTTTGAAAGTGTCATGTTTGAATGAGTATAACTCGATAATAATATAGTATTTTAGCTGATTTAGACCCACTAAATTTTAGAGAATCGAATTAGCTTTCCAATGATACTAAGTTTCCCTTAATCCAATACTCGAGGAAAAAGTTATGCCTATTTTCGTGAGAGACAGTAAGCATAGGCGATTGTTTAGGCACCGCCCAACCCAAGCATAGGCGATTGGTTAGGCTCCGCCCAACCCAAACATAGGAGATCAGTTGGGCTCCACCTAAGTCAATTCCAGGTGTCAAAAACACTCCATTTTGAGTTATTTAAAAGGTAATTAAGTCTTTAAACACTCCTTACACGTCCCTAAACTTAACCCTACGAAATATATAGCTTCTAAACATATTACAACCCTATTTTCATCTAAAAGCTCATTATCCAAGAGCACTAAAAGAGAAAAACAACTAGGGTTGCGTAACTAAGCTTGAAGATCTGATTTCAAGGAAATTCCTCCGTCAATCATCAAGAATCTTTCTTCTAAGGTATGCGTAGTGTTCATCCACGGATTCCTTTCATCCGTGGAGTTCAAGAAACAATCTTTAATATACAAAAGCTTGGTTGATTATGGTGATATGATCATACCCATGTTGATACTTGTTTGTTTTGCTATATAAGAGTATGCGTGAGTTGATTTATAGATCCCTTTAATCCATAAAGCTTAAAAACCCTCTGTTTCATTATAAAGTATGATTTCTATATTGTTGGGTGTTGATGATCATGTTGTTGATATTGGGTGATTTCCAAGATGGAATCTTTATATGTTTTTGTGAATTCATGATATCATATGAGTTTGAAACATGTAAATTTGGATGTTCATGACGTATAATTTGATGATTTCACTTATGCTTAAGATGTCCATGTAAGGTGTTTGATAAAATGCCTAAGAAACTAGAAACCATGCAATATAGATAAATTGTGACTAAGTGAAGGATTCATGATATGCCCTTACATTCCAATGACTTCTATGTTGATAATGTGTCTTGTAAATTTTGTTGGAATACTCATGAACTATTCTTATAAGATTATGCTATGTTTACTTGCAAATCCTACTTATGAACAAGATGTATGATAACCATGAAATCCACATAAACTTCCATGCTATTGGTATGTGTTGCTAATATGATTATGCAATGAACATGATATTAAGATTGTGCAAGTACTTCCATGTGATATGAAATACTTTCTATGAAATACATTGTTGATAATCATGCTTAGTATGAGATCCCTACTTATGATATTATAAATTATGGACTCTAGTCTTATGATTAAGTCAGTCATGTGTGCCAGTTTTTTTCTATCAAGTCCTGGGAGTACTTGTACCTGAAAACTATAGCTGTGTGCCTAGAGCCATGTCATGTTTCATGATATCCGAACTCAAGCTATGATTCCACAGACTTCAGTCAGTCATGTGACTCAGAAAAACCTAATGATCTTAGTCAGTTGTCAGATATCAGTAACATTCTGCCAGTCAACGAAATTTAGAAAGATTAAGTCTTGCACAGTCAGTTATTCATGCCTAGTCCCTCCAGATGGGAGTAGAGGTTAGCACCGAGTGAACCCAAGGATGAGAACTCACACCAGTTCAGGGTGTGATTCTTAGTAGTCATCCTTGTGTTCCATAACTATGTATCTAGCGTAGGTTGAGATATCTTAACCCGTCAGATTAGGGTTGATGAGGTGGCTTAACCCGTCAGTTTAGGGTTTCTACCATTCTCACTGAGTATCCGCCAGATAAGGGTAACTACAGGCTATCCTTACCCATGGCACGGTATTGACACCCCTCCAATCGGGGCAGAGATTGGACCCCAGCTTAGCCATAACGGCATACATGGGGCATGTCGGTTAAACACTACTTCACACAGTTTCAGTAGCAGTCTCAATAAAAGAACTCAGGGTGTTCTTCAGATTTCAGTATATACAGGACTGTCAGATACAGTCGTCCATGTTATTAATTTTAGTATCTGTCATGATAGTTATCAGTAAACCATGTATTAGCTTACAGGTCATTCTATCACGTATTCACGATCCCAATTTCTATATATGTGTGTTTGCACTCCCACGTTCATATTAGTCAGTCAGTGTTGTTCTTGCATAAAACCCTATATGTTTAGCCTACCTTCCTCGTATACTTAGTACTCCAGTTGTATTGACGCATTTGCGCTATGGTGCTTTCTTTTTATGTTACACCATAGGTTTTGAGACACGAGCTCCAGCCCAACAGTAGCGGTATCATTCCATTCGCAGAGACACAGTGAGTCCTCATTGATTCAAGTACAATATGATTTGATACATTTATTTATTTCTTCAATTTAGTTTTACGGATTTAGTTGGAGACATGTTTCTTCAACTACTTTTTCAGATAGTTTAGAGGCTTTCAAATTTATGTTCAGATTTACGTTCAGACTTAGCTTTCAGATTGAGTTATTTTTGGTATTTTCACCCATATGGTTTTATTCAGTTGGACCTTATGGCCTTACAGTTTTATGTATTCCTCATTATTATATCATGATTTGTAGTATACAGGTACAGATATTAGTCATGGGTTAGCTTGTGATCCCTCGGGGTCATGAGCACCATGTAGCATTCCGGTTTAGCGAATTGGGGTGTTACAAACTCTGTATCAGAGCCTAAGGTTCAATAGAGTCCTAGGAAGTCTGAAAGACGCATCTAGTAGAGTCTTGTACATGGGTGTGTTGCGCACTACATTTATGTGCGGGAGGATATAAGATGTTTTAGCAATATTCCTATTTCTTCATTATCCATGTCATGCTAGTAAACATAATCACAAGTTAAACTCTCAGCCTAATCCATTTTTCTCTTATTCCTCACCATGGCCCCAAAGAGAAGAAACCAGCCAGCTTCTCAGCCCAAAGATCCTTTGGACGAACATGTTTCCCGTGTGGAGTTTAGAGCTGCATTTACCACACTTGCTCAATCCATGGCTGTACAGAATGAATGGCCACCAGTCATTTCGACCAATCTAGCAGCCACTCCCAAAGCAGCTAGGGTTCGGGACTTCACCCGGATGAACCCTCCACCTTTCCATGGGTCTAAGTCTGATGAGGACCCTCAGGAGTTCATTAACAAAGTCCAGAAGGTCATTGACATCATGGGTGTTACTTCTATTGATAGTGCTGAGTTAACCGCCTACCAGTTACAGAATGTTGCCCATGATTGGTAAAAATAGTAAAAGTCTGAGAGGTTAGATGATACAGGCCCTATCGAGTGGGAGGAATTTGTCACAACCTTCTTAGACGGATTCTTTCCTCAAGAGCTGAGGAAAGCCAAAGTTCTTGAGTTCATCAACCTCAGGTAGGGGAATATGATGGTTAGGGAGTATTCTATCAGATTTACTCAGCTAGCTAGGTATGTTTCTCATGTGGTTGTAGATAATAGAGCTAAGATGAGCAAGTTCATGTTAGGGGTCAACGATAGCATGGTAAATGAGTCTAGGTCTATGATGCTGATCAGTGATATGACCTTAGCAAGACTCATGACCTATGCCCAACAAGTAGAATAGCAGAAGTTTAAGACTAGGGAGAGGCAGAACAAAAGAGCAAGGTCAGGTAATTTTAACTTTGCTGACCCCAAGTCAGATGGAGGAAACCGTTCACATTTTTGCTCTAAGTTAGTCGTTCAAACTCCTTCCTCTTCCAGTGCTCCAGTGCCAAAGTTCAGAGATGGTAATAGAGAAAAAGTGTCAGGCTCTAAATCTTAGGGCAGTGTTAGCAGTGCCCGAACAAATCCCCTTTGTCAAACTTGTAGTAAGAACCATAAAGGGCATTTAAAGAGCCAGCAGTGATGTCTGTTTTTATTGTGACAAGCTAGGCCACAGAATAAGGGAGTGTCTACATTCAAGTCTTCAGGTTCAGCAAAATCATTCTATAGCTTAGTTCAGTCGCCCAAACCAGCAGGGTGCCATTTTCTGTGCTACCAATGGGCAACGCCTAAACAGACTCTATGCTCTTTAGTCCCGGCAGGATTAGGAAAATTCTCCTAATATCGTTACTGGTATGTTACAGATTTTCCATGTTCATTTTTATGCTTTGCTAGATCTAGGTGCATCTTTGTCTTTTGTTACTCCATACACAGCAGGCAATTTTAGAATCAGTCCCGAAGTCCTAGCAGAGCCCTTCTCAATCTCTACCCCAGTAGGTAGAACCATCATAGCTCGGCGGGTATACAGGAACTGCCCGGTTATGATATCTCAGAAATCCACGTCAGAAAATTTAGTAGATTTAGAGATGACTAATTTTGATGTCATTCTTGACATGGATTGGCTTCATTCTTGCTATGCCATAATCGACTGCAGAAATAGGATAGTTCAATTTCAGTTCTTGAAAGAGCCCGTCCTAGAGTGGAAGGGTAGCATTTCTGCATTCTGGGGTCAACTTGTTTCCTACCTTCGGGCAAGGAAAATGATTTCTAAGGGGTGTGTGTATCATCTCGTGAATGTTAAAAATTCCAGTTCTGAATCTCCCAGCCTCAAAATAGTCCCTGTTGTTAATGAATACTCAGATGTCTTTCCCAAAGATCTTCCAGGCATTCCTCCCGAAAGGGAAATAGACTTCGGCATAGACCTTCTTTCGAATACTCAACTTATTTCTATTTCACCATAAAGAATAGCACCAGCAGAACATAAGGAACTGAAAGATTAGTTGAAGGATCTCTTAGATAAGGGATTCATCAGACCCAGTATTTCCCCATGGGGTGCGCCAATATTATTCGTGCGCAAGAAAGACGGTTCTCTCAAGATGTGTATTGATTACGATCAACTCAACAAGGTCACGGTCAAGAACATATATCCTCTTCCTAGGATTGATGATCTATTCAACCAACTTCTGGGTGCCAGTTACTTCTCCAAGATAGACCTCAGATCAGGTTATCATCAGCTTAGAGTTAGAGAATGTGACATTTCGAAGATAGCTTTCTGTACTTGGTATGGTCACTTCGAATTTTTAGTCATGTCATTTGGTCTTACCAATGCCCCTGCAGCTTTTATGGATTTGATGAATCATGTGTTCAAGCAGTACTTGGAGATGTTTGTCATAGTCTTCATAGATGTGATCCTGCAGACCATCTCAGGATTGTTCTTCAGTCTCTTAGGGATCATCAATTATTCGCTAAGTTCAGCAAGTGCGAATTTTAGCTAAGATCAGTAGGATTCCTTGGCCATATTGTTTCCTGTGATAGAATTAGAGTAGATCCTCAGAAAATTGAGGCAGTAAAAAACTGGCCCAGACCCATATTTTCATCAAATATTAGGGGTTTCTTGGGTTTGGCTGGCTATTACAGATGGTTTGTCGAGGTATTTTCTTCTATTACATCTCCTATGTCCAGATTGACTCAGAAGAAGATTAAGTTTTAGTGGTCAGATTCATCCGAGAAGAGCTTTCAAGAGTCAAAGACTCAACTCACCTTCGCTCCAGTTCTAGCTATTCCAGATGGTTTAGACGGTTTTGTAGTCTATTATGATGCATCCAGAGTGGGTTTAGGTTGTGTCTTCATGCAGCATGGTAAGTTCGTAGCCTATGCCTCCAGACAATTAAAGCCACATGAGAAGAATTATCCTACTCATGATCTTGAGTTAGCAACGGTATTTTTTGCCTTGAAGATTTGGATGCATTATCTCTATGGAGTTCATGTAGATGTCTTCACAGACCATAAAATCCTCCAGTATGTCTTTTCCCAGAAAGATCTCAATCTTTGCCAGAGAAAGTGGTTAGAGCTCGTGAAGGATTATGACATGAGAGTTCTTTATTATCCGGGCAAGGCCAATGTTGTGGCCGATGCTCTCAGTCGACTCTCCATGGGTAGTATTTCTCACTTTGAGGATAGTAAGAAAAATATGGCTCAGGAGATCCATCAGCTATCCAGACTAGGCGTTCACTTAGTCGATTCTTCAGAGGGTGGTGTATGTGTTCATAGTAGTTTAGAGTCATCTCCAGTTTCTGAGGTAAAAGAGTAACAAGATAGGGATCCTATTCTTGTCAAGCTCAAAGAGTCAGGTCAGAGTCAGAAAGTTGAGGTTTTCTCCCAATGGGGAGATGGTGTTCTTCATTGTCAGGGTCATCTATGTGTTCCAGGTATAGATCAATTGAGGCAGCGAATTCTTGCAGAAGCGTATGGTGCATGATACTCTATTCATCCAGGGGCTACTAAGATATACCGTGACATGCAGGAGATCTATTGGTGGAGTGGGATAAAGAGACATGTTGCAGAGTTTATGGCTAAGTGCTCTACATATCAGCAGGTTAAGGTAGAGCATCAAAAACCTAGTGGTTCCATGCAAGAGTTCACCATTCCTACTTGGAAGTAGGAAGAAGTTAACATGGACTTCGAGACAGGTTTGCCTAGAACTCGTCATCAGCATGATTCAGTCTGGGTCATTATAAATAGAATGACCAAGTCAGCTTATTTCCTTCCTATTCGTACTTCTTATTCTGCCGAGGTTTATGCCACACTCTATATCAGGGAGTTAGTAAGATTACACGATTTTCTACAATCTATCATCTTAGACAGAGGTACCCAGTTCACTTCTTACTTTTGGAAAGCATTCTAAAAGGGTCTCGGCACCTAAGTCCATCTCAGCATACCATTTCATCCTTAGACAGATGGTCAAGCAGAGAGGACCATTCAGACTCTTAAAGATATGCTAAGGGTGTGCGCAATTGACTTCAATGGAAGTTCGGACGACCATTTGCCTTTGATTGAGTTTGTATACAACAATAGCTATCATTCTAGTATTTAGATGGCTCCATTCGAAGCTCTCTATGGTAGGAGATATAGATCTCTGATTGGTTGGTTCAAAGATAGTGAGGCCTCAATCATAGGTCCTAACTTAGTATTCCACGCCTTAGAGAAAGTTCAATTGATCAGAGAGAGACTCCAGCCTACTCAGATCTGATAGAAGTGCTATATAGATGTTCGTAGAAAGGATTTCGAGTTCGAGGTCCATGACTATGTCTATCTTAAGATCTCTCCCATGAAGGGAGTGAAGAGGTTCGGCAAGAAAGGGAAACTCAGTCCCCGGTATGTCAGTCCCTTCAGAATTCTTTGTCGCTTCGGCAAGGTAGCTTATGAGCTTGAGTTGCCTTTAGATCTATCCTCAGTCCATCTACTCTTCCATGTCTGTTTCTAAAGAAGTGCATAGGTGACCCAGCAGTTGTTGTTCCTATTCAGAGCATCAACAATCAGAACAACCTCTCCTATGAAGAGATTCCAGTCAAAATCTTAGATTATCAGACTAATAGATTGAGGAACAAAGAAGTCCCTATAGTCAAGGTTCTTTGGTGAAATCAGTCTCATGAGGGAGCTACTTAGGAAGCAGAAGCAGATATGTGTACCAAGTATCCTCACCTCTTCCCCGCCAATTCAGATCAAGCTCAAGGTAACAGTTCTCCTTAATCTTATTTAGTTTACGTTCATGTTTCCAGTATAAACTTGGTACTATTAACTGTTTCATACTCAGTCATGCATTCATATGTCAGTTGTTCGTGCATCAGATATGCACCAATTCAATATGTTTAGCATGTTAGTCATGAGATCAAGTTTTAGTTCTTCATGTTCAGTTCAGGTTCTATTGTCTTATATCCCTTCTTAGTAAATTCTCATTCGAGGATGAATGTTTCCAAAGGGGAGATATTGTAATACCCCGCATGTTTCTAAGCTAGGAAGTGAATAAGTATTCCTACATATGAAATCTCCTATCTTGTGAGTCATACTTGAGTACATGACTAGCAATGAATATCCTAGTGATTTGATAGCTTATGATACATTAATCATGTTCATATGAGTCATATAAGGTAATACAAGCTAAGAGTTTTTGAATCCATCAAGTTTTAGTGTTTGATTTTGCAAAGGTCATCTTTCAACGAGTATAACTCGATGATAATGTGGTATTTTGGCTGATTTAGAATCACCAAATTGTATAGAATGAAATTATCTTTCCAACGATACTAATTTCGCCTTAATCCAATACCCGAGCGAAAACTTATGCCCATTTTTGTGAGAGATAGTCAGCATAGGAGATTGGTTAGGTGCCGCCCAACCCAAGCATAGGTGATTGGTTAGGCGCCGCCCAACCCAAACATAGGCAATCACTTGGGCACCACCTAAGCCAATTCCAGGTGTCAAAAACAATCTGTTTTGAGTTATTTTAAAGGTAATTAAGTCTTTACACACTCCTTACACGAACCTAAACTTAACCCTATGAAATATATAGCTTCTAAACATATTACAACCCTATTTTCATCTAAAATCTCATCATCCAAGAGCACTAAAATAGAAAAACAACTAGGGTTGCGTAACTAAGCTTGAATATCCAATTTCAAGGAAATTCCTCCGTCAATCATCAAGAATCTTCCTTCTAAGGTATGCATAGTGTCTATCCATGGATTCCTTTCATCCGTGGAGTTCAAGAATCAATCTTTAATATACAAAAGCTTGGTTGATTATGGTGATATGATCATACCCATGTTGATGCTTGTTTGTTTTGCTATATAAGAGTATGCGTGAGTTGATTTATGGATCCCTTTTATCCATAAAGCTCAAAAACCCTCTTTTTCATTATAAAGTATGATTTCTATATTGTTGGGTGTTGATGATTATGTTGTTGACATTGGGTGATTCCCAAGATGAAATCTTTATATGTTTTTGTGAATTCATGATATCATATGAGTTTGAAACATGTAAATTTGGATGTTCATGATGTATAATTTGATAATTTCACCTATGCTTAAGATGTGCATGTAAGGAGTTTGATAAAATGCCTAAGAAACTAGAAACCACGCAATATTGCTAAATTGTGACTAAGTGAAGGATTCTTGATATGCCCTTACGTTCCAATGACTTCTATGTTGATAATGTGCCTTGTAAATGTTGTTGGAATACTCATGAACTATTCTTATAAGATTATGCTATGTTTACCTGCAAATCCTACTTATGAACAAGATGTATGATAACCATGCAATCCACATGAACTTCCATGCTAGTGGTATGTGTTGCCAATATGATTATGCAATGAACATGATATTAAGATTGTGCAAGTACTTCCATGTGATATGACATCCTGTCCATGAAATACATTATTGATAACCATGCTTATTATGATAATTCTACTTATGATATTATAAATTATGGACTCTACTCTTATGATCAAGTCAGTCATGTGTGTTAGTTTCCTTCCATCGAGTCCTGGGGGTACTTGTACCTGAAAACTATAGTTGTGTACCTAGAGCCATGTCATGTTTCATGATATCCGAACTCAAGCTATGATTCCACAGACTTCAGTTAGTCATGTGACTCAGGAAAACCTCATGATCTTAGTCAGTTGTCGGATATCAATAACATTTCACCAGTCAATGGAATTCTGTAAGATTAAGTCATGCATAGTCAGTTATTCATGTCCAGTCCCTCCAGATGGGAGTAGAGGTTAGCATCGAGTGAACCCAAGGATGGGAACTCAATCGCCAGTTCAGGGTGTGATTCTTAGTATTTATCCTTGTGTTCCAAAACTACGTAGCCAACGTAGGTTGAGACATATTAACCTATTAGATCAGGTTTTATGAGGTGGCTTAACCCGTCAGTTTAGTGTTCCCACCATTCTCATTGAGTACCCACCAAATAAGGGTCACTCACAGGCTGTCCTTACCCGTGGCACGGTATGTACACCTCTCCAATCGGGGAAGAGATTGGACTCCAGCTTAGCCATAACGGCATATATGGGGTATGTCGGTTAAACAGTACTTCCTACAGTTTCAGTATCAGTCTCAGTAAAAGAACTCAGGGTGTTCTTCAGATTTCACTATATACAGGACTGTCAGATACAGTCGTCCATGTTATCATTTTCAGTATCAGCCATGACAGTTATCAATAAACCATTTATTAGCTTACAGGTCATGCTATCACGTATTCACGGTCGCAGTTTCTATATATGTGAGTTTGCACTCCGACGTTCATATGAGTCAGTCAGTGTTGTTCATGCATGAAACCCATTATGTTCAGCCTACCTTTCTTGTATACTCAGTACTCCAGGTGTACGGACGTATTTGCGCTATGGTTCTTTCTTTTCATGTTACACCATAGGTTCCAAGACACGAGCTCCAGCCCAGCAGTAGCGGTAGTATTCCAGTCGCAGACACAGTGAGTCCTCATTAATTCAAGGACAATATTATTTGATACATTTATTTATTTCTTTAGTTTAGTTTTATGGAGTTAGTTGGAGACATGTTCCTTTAACTCCTTATTCAGATAGTTTAGAGGCTTTCAGATTTATGTTCAGATTTACGTTCAGACTTAGCTTTCAGATTGAGTTGTTTTGGGTATTTTCACCCACATGGTTTTATTCAGTTGAACCTTATCGCCTTACAGTTCTATGTATTATGCATTATTATATCATGATTTGCAGTATATAGGTACAGATATCAGTCATGGGTTAGCTTGTGGTCCCTCAGGGTCATAAGCACTATGTAGCATTCCGGTTCAGCGAATCAAGGTGTTACACAGTAACATATTCATCCCTATGGGTGTGTCAGATGATCATATGAGGAAGACATTTTTCCCTTTTACACTATTAGGGAAAGAAAAGAAGTGGTTGATCTAAGTCGACAGATTAAATTAAAACTTGGAATGACTTAGCCTTAAAGCTCCGCAGCTATTTATTTCTATCTGGCAAGACTGTGAGAATTTAAAGTGAGATTTTGAGCTTCAAAAAGAGGCTAGATGAAAACCTCTATCATGTTTGGGAGAGGTTCAAAGCTCTTCTTTGGTTCTGTACATATCATCAGCTATCCAATAAGGTACTAGCTCACACCTTTGTTGAGTCACTTGATCATAACACTAAAATTTTTTAAGATTTAGTTGTAGGTGGTCAAGCATTGGAAAAGACATATGATGAGTTATACAAATTTTTGAATTAGATAGCATAAGGAAATCTAGATTTTCATGGTGGTACCTCAAGAGGCTCAATGAAAAAGGCTGCAAACATGATTACAGTTGAAAGTATTACATCCTTATCCACCTAACTATAAGCTCTACAAAACCAAATGATACATAATTTATCAAGTTTGGTATACAGCAGTCTCAGGATCAGGTTAATGCAGTACAAAAATCTCTGTCATGGTGTAAGATTTATGGAAATAGGGGCTACTCTGTAGATATGTATGGTGCAAATTCCGAGTTAGACAATTTTGTGAGCAATGCTCAAAGGCAATATTATGGTAATGGCTACACCCAAAAGTGGAAAACTTAGGAACCAAATTATTGTGTAACAATAATCAACAAATTTAGCAACGAAAAAACACACAAGCCAGTAACATAGAGAAAAGGTTACAAAAGATAATGGTCACCCAAGAAAAGATAGCTATTGAACTAAAAAATCAGCAAATACTAACTAGTTGGAGCATCAGTTGGTTCAATTACAGCAGACATAAAATGCCAGGCCTCAAGGTGGTTTTCCAAGTTATAATCATCCTTTTAAATAATTAATGGCAATCACGTTGAGGAGTGGTAAAGAGTTTATTGATAGACCTTCAAAGAAAAATAAGGAGGTAGATGCAGAGTTGATTCCTCAACTGACTACAAAAAATTTATTGATTATTCAGGGAAGTTTGAGTACCCAAAAACAAAAGTTGTAGAGAATGAGAGACAACCACTATAATTTCCACATAATATGAAAAAAAGGAGGATGCATACTTCTAGAAGTTATTTGGCATGTACATAGAGTTTAACATTAACCTTCCTCTTTTAGATATTTTTCAAAGAATGCCCAAATATGCTATGTACTTGAGGGCATGGTAACTAAAAAAATTAAGTTACAGGATACTGAGATAGTGGAACTCATTGAGAAATATAGCTCTGTAGAGATGCAGAAAATGCCCAAAATCATAAGGACCATGGGAGGTTCACTCTTCCCATTTAGATTGGTAGCATTGAGGTGGTCCACACATTGACTGATTTAGGGGCAAGTATCAATTTGATGCCCCTATCAATTTTCAACACCTTAGGTTAGGGAAAGTCGAGAACATGCTCTATGCTACTCCAAATAGCTGATCATACTATAGTCTATCCTGAAGGAATCATCAAGGACATTTTAATCAAGGTTGATAAGTTTATTATACCTTCTAAATTTATTGTTTTAGATTATAAAGAAGATGATTTGTTGGTGACTATCATGGGACATTCATTCTTGACAACGGGAGGAGAATTGATAGATCTGAAAGATGGCATGCTCACAGTGAGGTTGGATGATTAAAAGGTGGTCTTCAAGATTTACAAACCACTTAACACACTATCTCACTACAATAATTTAGGCATTATTATAGTGATAGAAGTGGAATAGTGTGGATTAGTGGAGCCCAATCCATCAAAGATATCCTTGAACTTTCTCATTAAGTTACCCAAGCCCTTAATACCTAAGCCCAAAGTGATGATACCCTAAGAAGGCTATTGTTTAAAAAGCTATTCACCTTGAGAGCACACACTCAAGAGGTCAGAAATAAGTTAGAAGATGGCCTCTAAGCAGAAGGGAGAGAATAAAGAAAAATTGATAAGTTGATGGGGGTCATGTCGCACTACTAAATAAGGCACTTCTTAGGAGAAAACCCATGTTAAGTTATGTATTTATTTTTTAGTATCTTTAGTTTTTAATTCATGTAGTTTTTGTTTTTGTTGAGTTATATGTTTACAGGAAATCTGAGTACCAAAAACCTATGCTAAAGAGCATCACAAAGACTAAGTGTGGGGTCTGCGGACCCTCTTAATGTTAAAAGATGCTACTATCTAGGCCTAGAGGCCTAATGGGGTATTCTTATCTCTACTTTTTAAGTATACTTTGGGGACAAAGTAGATTTTTAAGAGTGGGGTGGGGAAATTTCCATTGTTTGGGGTAAAGTGATGGGCATTTCTTGAATCTTGGTTATTTTCTCTAGTTTTGGGTAAATTTGAAAATAAAAAATACAAAAAGATTCTCTCTTTTTAGTTTTAGTTGTTTGGGTCAGTCTAGCAGGTGCACATCTCACCCACCCTGTGGTTGTTCTTTTTGATTCTTTTTCCCGGGGGCGCCCTTTAAACCCAGTATCATTTTTCTTTTTTGGGAGTAATTTTAAAATTTTGTGATTAGGTAAGTGAGATATTCTTGTTATTGCTATGTATGGTTGCACGATACAAGTGGGTTTTGCATGTGATAGTATAACTTTATGATGAATGACTGCTTTTAAGACTACTAGGCTCATTGTTATGACTCTTATACCTATTAGCTTAATTTTGAACTCATGTTATTTTTGATTTAAAGTCTATGATGATCCTACTTCAGCTGAGCATGTTCTATGTGTGTGAGGTTTTTGTATATTTCTTGTTGCATATGATGTTTAGAACTTGCCTGGTGTGTGTGAAAAACAAAATAAAGAGTGTGGATTAAGCATATAATGTAGGTATTCTTTGATAGCCATGTTTTATACCCCTTTTGACTGACCATTGTACATAATTCTAGTTAACCCCATTGAGCCTTTAGCTTGTTTTCTTTGGTAGCATCATATGTAGGTTGTATCCCCTTTTTTGATTGACTTTTATTTGATACAAACCTCTTAAGCTCTATATTTAAAAATAAATTGAGTTAAGGAGTTTGAAATTCAAGTACGGAAAAGGTGAAAGTGAAGCCCACAAGAAATAGCTATTGGTCTTAAGAATCGGTATGTATTGTTGTTGGGAGTTATGCAATGAAAATGATAAAGATCATTTAAATTAAATAATGTGTGCATAGATAACACTCCCACCCCATTGTAGGTGAATTAGTTTAATAATATGGGGAAAATGAAAAGATATATATGAAGGTAGATGAGGTGGAATTATGGTTGTTAGAGGTTGAATGAATGAAAAATATGATGTATTAATGCTCTTAGGGAAGATAGTCACTATTAATCAAAAGAATAGTTTCTATCCATATCTTAGCATAAATTGCAAACCTTAAAGACCTAGTTGATCCAGAGCTGTAATATTCTGATATTAGTGGAGTAATACACTAAGGGAAAGCCCATGATGTTATCGTAATTTGATTCTTGTACCAATTTAGTAAGAAATTATATTTATGTGAGAGATTATGGGTAATTACCTTATCGTGAAGCAAATGTTTGATGATAGTTGGATAATTTGTAAGATATCATTGATTAAGTAATATGCATGTTTGCCAACTTGGTCAGTCAACTCTTGAGTCTAGGATGTTTTGAAGTAGTATTCTTGAGCTTTCACTTGTGTATGTAACATGCGTAGTGTAAAAACTTACATTCTGTATAGTCGTTATAATGATAGCTTGAATTTATTTCTTATTATAGAAATGTTGATTCTTCCCTTAATATGATGCTTAGAGTAATGAGTTGTTCGAGGATGAACAAGTCTTAAGTGTGGGTTGATGATCTGAGGTGAATTTATGAACCTCAGTCTCATTATCTATGATTGTTTATCCTTGTTTTTAGGACTTCTTGTGTGATTAATGAGTTGTTAATGATAGAAATGAGCATACATGTTTTAAACTGCTTGATTACAATGTTTAAGGTGTGTTTCAAACAAGTTCGGAATCAATTTTGTCACTTAGAGTTTAGACGAGAAAACTAGTGTTCTAGTTTGAGCTATGTGTTGTTCTAGTTGATAACTATGGATTCTAGTGTGTGTAATGAGTTCCTAAGGGTATTAGTGTTTCATTTTATGTGGAATAACTTTTTTATGGCATTTAAGTTTCAATTTAAATAAGCCCAAATACTAAACACTAAGGTAAAGATTAAAAGGAGAAAACTAGTATTCTTAGCTTAAGTTTCTAGTTCAATGTCTTGTATTGTATGTTGTTTTGAGCTATAATACGTGGTCTTTGATAATATAGGATGATTAGTGAGTTTATCATAATTTTATATGGATTATAAAAAATCTTCAAATTAAGTGAAAATATTACCTCAAGGCTTGGAATGTATGGACAAAATCACGGGATAAGACTTAACATAAAATAGACATTTTGGGGTCATTGGCATGCCACACACCTTAGCCACTGCGTTAGGGTATATGCCATGCCATTAGGTATATACTAATTACCAATTACAGTGTTTCATAGAGATTTTGGTGTGCCACTAACTCTAGGCAACACCGATAATGGGATTGACATGGACCCTAGTTCAAATCGGCAGCTTGTGTCCTCCTATAAATAGGACCCTTAAACATTATGCTACACACCTTGGATGACCTTGTAACATTGATGATGGCTGTATAGCAATTAAATATGGTTTTTACTCCATTAATTTGGTTGTTTTGTAGATTTTAACATGTATTCAATCATTGCGATTATGATTTTGTCCATGAGCAGCTAAACACCTTTTTCCGGAATTAAGGCAAAGAAAATGATTACTCTTGTTACGAATTTATTTGGTTTTGATTATTTATGTTATTAGTTTATTTATATATCCTTATGTTTACTATTTAAATTATTATCTACCCTTAGAATACATCTATAGTCATCTTGTGAGCTTGGAAGGAGGAACAAGGAGATAATACGTGGGGATAAATAGAATAGGAATGTAATCTTCTATAGAATGAAGTTATAATTTGAATTTAGCATAGGAATATACTAAGTGTCCTATTTGGTTCACTTATGGGATTAAATATAAATTCATTTAATTTAGTTACCACATCCCCGCTCAACGATGTAGTTTTGGGGCTAAGCTAGATAGGTGATTAGAGGCTCGGAAGACCATAGTCATAGTATCAACCCTGTGAATCAATGACAAAGAGAACTAACCTAATCAATGAAATTCAATAGCATAGTGAGATTGTTTGCAGATCCTTGACCCTAGTTTCTCCCCATTAATTATCCAAGACCTTTAAATTACCACATTATTTTTTCTTACATTTAGTTATAACTCTCAAATTATCGTGGTTACATTTGCACTAATTTAATCTCAATAGTGAAATAGAAGTGGAAAGTTGCTTAGCACTAGACCCTATGGGATCGATATTCGGCTTTTCACAAGTCCACTATATTACTTGATGAGACCATGTACACTGGCATGTGCTCTTCGGTGCAACAAAGTGTTATGTCATAAATAAGGTCATTTTAAGTTAAGATTCCACCAAATGCACTAGCTATTTTCAAGAATGGGATTACTCCCAATTTGTCACTGTGGTCAAATACAAAGGTATTCCCCATACAAATTTACTAATATATCTCATGCAAACCTATAAGATCAAGCAATAATCACATGAGACAAAAGACATGTTATTACTATACTTATCACCATGCACGCCGATAACCTCAATCCTAACTTGCTTATCATTTAGACCAAGAATTTCATTGCTAATTACAGTATTCAACTTATTACCGGGGTCAAAGGGAAAGGAAATCCATAAATATGGGTCAAGTATACACCAATTTTCTACATTGGCATTTTCACTTTCACACAACATACTCCAAACAAAGGCAAGAGCATCAACATTTGCAAACAAATCATATACAAAGATGTTACTTAAAATGAACTTCATCTAAGGTGTGCCCATATATAGAATCACCCTTTGATGTATAAGCATTAAGAACCTTGATCAATCATGGGTCACACAAGAATAAAGGTGTCATTGGAGAACATACACCTACTTTTCTTGACCATTAAACCCTCTACTAGATGTACTATTATCGTCTAATAGGAGAGTTTCGTCTTTGGAAAGTGTTTCATCTTACCATAGTAGATTCTCAATCACTTGATATCCTTCAATGGGGGCTACACTAATATCATGCCAAGACATGCCATTAAAAATTTCACCTTCATTAGACATGTACATCTCAATTAAGGGATTATGCATACATACACATTCCACTTCAAAATCCTCATGAGAAGAACAACGAATGGGATCTTAATTCATGAATTCATTATTTAGGTCAAGTGACTTCACATGACTATGTATATGACCAACTATCACTTCCAACACTAAATTGAGGTTCCTTAAGTTCATCATTAAACTCCTTATACAGTGGGTCGTTATTACACATGAGTTGATCAACACTAATATCAGTTGATAATAAACTATCATTAAAAGCATATGTATCAACACTAGGTGGACATAAATTGATCATGCTAGAAGAATTAATTCCATCATTAATAGGATCAACTAGTGTATTAACATCCTCAACATGCACATTATTAAATCATGGCAAAGATCATAAGATAATGTACTATGATTCAAGGCATAAGTGTCAACACTAGGTAGACATAAATTGATCTTACTTGAAGAATCAATTCGGTCATCAATAAGATCAACTAGTTCATGAACACTCTCAACAAGTACATTATCACTATGTAACAAGGTGTTATAAACATCATCATAAGGCAAGGAATCTTTAAGCTCATGCATATACATGTCATCACTTACACTTAATTGGCTACTACCAACACTAGGATCTTCAACTTTTTACAAAGTGTAAGGTAGCTTTGTCACCTTGTAGCTCATAGGAAGGATTAAATTTACCTTGCTTTTTAATATTAGGGAACATTTTGTCATTTAGAAAGGCTTCTAGCATCTCATGATTTTTCATTGCTTGAGGTGTTTGACTAGGCTTGCTTACAAGTATACCTAGACAAGAATCAGGATAACTAGAAAGGGAAGAAAAGTTACAAGAGTTAGTATAAGGTTGGGACAACCCTCTCACATCACTCCTCTTAACCTTTCGTTTTTCTACTCTAGAGTTGTAACATATCACGCCCTTACAATATTTTGTCTCTAATTTTTATTGGAGTTAGGATAAGTGGCAAGAATTCCTCTGGAAAGGTTTGGAGATCCTTTCATCTCTAACTTACACTTTGGCTTTCTAGGAGAAACCTTCATTTCATTCATTGTATACTCTTCAAGAACATTTCTATAAGGAGTAGATTGTTTTTATTTTTACTTTTTGGAGAAAAATTGATAAATCTGGTCAAGAGCTAATAGCATGGAAACATTCAATTTGTTAATCCTCAAAGGATCCTCAATCCAGCGTGGTTCATTTGTAAGTTTTGTTTCATGAATCCAACTCTCCTGGTCTAACATATATTGAAATAATGAATTTTCTCTACTTTTATGGCTCATTAAGCATCCCTCCCTTCCACCAACATCATTACCATATGAAGAACTAATCACATTGGAATGAGGACAAAAAGAACAAATTCTTGCACAATAAGAAATTGATAAAGTTAATTAATCCCTATAACTTCCCCTTTTATCATAATCCTCCTCACCATGGTGTGTAATATGAGAACCCTCACACCCTTAATATTTATCATCAACTTCATCATAAGATACTTCTACTCTATTTTCATCATAAGAGCCATAAGCATGATGCATCTCATATTCATCTCTGGTGTCGTAATTCTCATCACCGTGTCGATCATAATCTTTAGACCATCATATCCTTCATAGGATTCACTACCATACTCATGAGCTTCATTAAATTGGTCACAATCACTCAGAGAACTCTCATGTGGATCATCATCACTATACCAATAGTTCATGTTCTTAAATGCATAGTCACTAATGTCATCTCCACAATAATCTGAAGCTATGGATAACATTCTCCCTCATAACACCTTATAACTACAAAACTAGAAAACATGTTAGTAATAAAAGCCTCACGTCACTCTTTATATGAACTCTCAACTCAACTTGTATGGCTCCTACCCAAATAGATAATGTTACTAGCTTGCTCAATCAACTTCAGGTCATCTAAGCTTGTGGAAGAATGGATTCTTGTGACTCTTGAAAGAATAAAGACTCAATTTAAAACTAACGGACTTGAATCATAAATTTAACAATGAAATAAAAATAAAAAAGTACACAAGGAAAAGCACGAGAAAAAAAATGAACTAAAAAACTTGATAATATTTTGCAGGGTAATCTGCTAATTAAAATCGAGTTATCAAGAAAAGAAAGGTAGAAATAGTAAAATGAAACAAATTTACCTAAAATTGGATTTAAAAAAATATTTAGGAAGAAATTTTGTTGAAAGCCATGGAAAAAATGATTCAAAAAGATGGACAAAAAAACTGAAATAGAGCTGAAAATTATCCCTAAAGGACACTAGAGGAAGCTTCCAAGAAACTGTACCCTTGTACTTCCTTCCCTATATTTTCCCTTTTTGGAATATTCCGTTTTGTAATACTTCCAAACACTTTCCTCTTCTATTCTTTTGGATCAACAGACATTTTTGGATATTCTTCTTTCTGAAGATATGAAGATCTTTCAAGAACACCAAGAACAAATATGATGATCCAAAATTCACAATTCCCTCTATTTAACTCAAAATTATATGAAATTCAAAACCCAAGATCTTTTTGATATGGATAACAAACTCCAATAAGATTGAAGTCTTAATTTCAAGCCAATAATTTCAGATTTTGAAACCCATTTTAAGTTTTCTTCAAGTCATAACGAACAATATGAACATGAAGAACACCAAAAATCAAACACAATGGAATTTTGAATCCCAATCCAAATGATAAGGAAAACAAACCCCAAATCAAATCAACATCAAATTTAACCCAGATTTGAGGACCTACTTATTCTTTAAAAAAACCTTCAAATTCCAATATTGATAGAATATTTGGATCAACTCAAAATCAGACCAAATCCGAGATTCATGCTCTAAATAGCATTGAGAACAGACCCCAATAAATTTAAACCCTAAATTTCAATCCAAAATCTTTAGATATAAAAACCCATTTCAAAGTCTTCAATTTAACATTGTGGAAGGCTTAAAACAACTCATAATGACTCAAAACTCAAGATCTAGAATATTGATACTGGAGAATGTAAATATAGTATTACAAACTTCAAACAAGACTCAAATCAATAGCATTTTATTAAAAAAAATTCTAAAAATGTTTTTCATTATTATTTTTTGATTTTTAAGAGATCAAATTCTCAAGATTAAGATTTGGGAAAACAAACCTTAACCTGGGTCTTGATACAAAAATGATAACGATCCGAGTTGGAGGTGACAAAATTGATATCGAAACATGAATTAAAAAAAAAGATTAAAGGATAGTTGAGAAATAAGAGATGAGAAGTGAAGAAATAAAGGCTCAATTGAACAATAATTAGCCAAGATAGAAAGAGAAATAAATCAAATGCACGAGGAACCAAATTAAATCCACAAAATGATAACTCAATGATCAATCAAGCAAAAACTATAACACAAGCAATTCAAGATTCCACCCTATTCTCTCGATCTAAGGTAAAAATTAGAATTGAACTCAATTACTACCCTAACATAGAGTAACTAAATATCAAGTCTATTTAACACAATCCAATCATCTAAAATCTAAGTAATAAAAATTGCTAAGGAAACTATTTATAGTCATTTCCTTTAAAAAAAAATAGCCCAAAAGGGACTATTTTGTAAATTACCCACAATGGATCTTCTTGATTGCTCAAATGGCGTATCTTGATTGCTTATGACCGTGTGTGTTTATTTCTTCATGTCTTCCTCCGGGCTTTAAGCTATCATCTATATTAGAATCCCTTCCTAATATACTTCAAGATAAACCTGTCCATTTTACTTACCCTAGCTAAATTATATGAAGTGCAAATCCTAATGAAATTAAGGATGTTCATGTTGGCATCATCAGTAGGCAAACTAGCAAATACACCCTTTAGATTTAGCAAATAGATCATAGCACTCTTAATATCAAACTTCATTTCTTTATGTAACTGGGGACGAATAAGAAATCCTATCTCAATAGGCTCAACATACCCCAATTCCTCTTCCGAATCATCATTATCATGGCAAGAATAGATAAGTTAGGGGTACTTGAGCTCTATCTCTTCTAGCTCTATCAAGTTCTGCTCGACATTGTGTTTCCTGTCTCACTTTTTCCACTTAAGTTGTATGATGGGTAGAAACATCTCTCATTGCATTCTCTTTGGCCAGTAACTATAGTGTGGTTTGTACGGCTGTCTCTTGAATAGCCTATGGAGGTTGAGGAATCTTATTAGGGTCACTATGAACACTATTATCTTTCTCTTCTATCTTACTATTTTATTGTAAACTCCATCTCAATATCACGTGGGATCAAGGAATTGACTTGACTCCAAGCACTGAGAATACATTGACATACATCTCAGAAATAATAGAAAAACAAAACCCAACAATATTAGCAACTTAAATCAATCAATATGTTATCATATTTCTCGAACAACGGCGTTAAAATTTGATGTCACCCAAATTATACCTCCAAAAAGTAAAATACAGTCTTCGCTAAATATATAACCCAACAAAAATTAGGAACAAACCCACCGGGAATAGGCCGAATATCTATCACAAAATTGCAAAAGTAGCTAGAATTTTGTATAAAGGTAAAAAGGGGATTTTGTGAGAACACTATAAATAGTAACAAATCTTTATTGCTTTGGTTGAAATCAGTCTGAGATGAATATGATGTTGGGTGTATTTATACGTCTAAGCACCATAATTACCCATGTTTTAGCTAAGTTTTGAGAATAAAATACATACTTCTTACACTTTTAGTCCATTTTTAGTTAAGTGAGCTGACCTATGTGATTAGCATGCTTTTCAGGTACTAATGAGGAAGATTTCAGCACTTTGGGGACCTGTGGACAGCAAAAGAAAACTTCACATAAAAAGGAAAGCAGCTCTTGGACTGAATGTAACGCATGGGAACTTTTTCCAGGGCAAACTCAATATTTTTAAATAGTTAAGGATGCAGTAGCAATTTATTAGAGAAGGATGTTATTAAAAGCATGATTTCTGAATTTTCAGTTCATTAATCACATTATTCAGATTCTGTAATATTTGGAAAACAAGAATAGCGGCTTAGCTTGAGAAGAGAGAGAGAGAAACGTGTTTCTCTCTTAATTTCGCTAGTCATCTTCATCACCAAGATCGTTCTAAGTTTTGGTATGATGAATATTTCTATGTTGATTTCTATTTTATTCATGAGTAGCTAGGCTTATTTGTTAGGGTTATGGAAACCTTGTAGTATACTCTCTATTGCTATGGGTTTTTGAATTTATGATGTGTCACTCCACTTATATCATTACTCTCTTCATTTTGATTGAATTCTCGTGGTTGCGAACATAGGGAATATGCCATTATAGCAATAACTTGTTTGATAGAAAAGTTATTGTTTGGAAAAGAGAGTGTGACAAGAAAATAGGGTTTCCAACCTCTATTTTACACGTTAATGCCCTAGCATGATTAACGTCTTGGAGAGTTTGTATAATTTGTTGTACAGTTTGGATTCGAGAGAACTAAGGTGAATAAATCCTTGATGGTTGAAAAACACTTGGATTTAGAATTAGAATACGTCTCTCTATAAGTGCATGCATGTATAAAATCCATATTACTCATAGTTAATAGAGAAGTAGAAGCTACAAGGTGGACATAACCCTACTTGTCATTCTCTGTTATCAAATATAATTACACATATCATCTCATCGCTACACTAATAATATTATTGTGCACTTAAACCAAACCCCCCTTATCTTGGAACCTTCGACCAACAGTCTAATAATAATCGCAATACTTAGTGACCATAGTATTCCCTGTGGGATTCGATACCCAACCCAGTTGGGTTCTATATTTGACAGTGACCGCTTACACTTTCTAACGAGAGTTGTAATTTGGGCGTATCAAATTTTGGCGCTGTTGTCGGGGAGTACGGTTGTCAACTAAGTTTGTGATAGTTAATAGACGCTTTGGTCAAAGATTCTCAAATTTTACTTTTTGTTTATTGTTTTTGTTTTGTTTAGGTTTAGTGGAGTGCATGCCAAATACACGAAGATCTGGTCAGCCATTATTACCTATAAATCCTGAACCACAGCTCATTGGCAGAATGGATGCACAATGAGACCTTGAAAGGATAGCTACTCAACTGGAGCAGGCTAGATTAGCTGCATTGGCAGCTGCGCAAGTACATCAACAGAATGTTGATAACTCAGGTCGGGTAACAAATCTTGATGATGAGGACCTGGGTGATGATGAGTTATTAAATCCAAGGAGTGCAGATGATGTGGCTGCACCAGTGAACAAGAATGTCAATAGAGATCGTCAAGCCAGAATGAAACCCAAAGTCGAGCTGTACAAGTTGCTTTTGATGTTGATGATGATGACTTGGATGGGAATAGTGCCACAGGGGCTATTATTCCTCCGCCCTTGGCACCCGGATCCAAGTTCAATATCACTAGCACCATGATCCAGCTATTGCAACTCAAAGGGTTATTTGGTGGACTTGCAGGCGATGATCTGAATATGCATCTGATAATTTTATCTCAACATGTAAATCGTTTGACAATCCAGGGGTTGGACAGAATGCGATCCGACTGCGCTTATTTCCATTGTCTCTATCTGGAGAGGCAACTCTATGGTTAAACGGGCTAACTCCTGACTCTATTACCAATTGGAGGCAACTGAAAGAAGCTTTCCTAGAAAGATTCTTTCCACCATCCAAGAGAGCACAATTAAGAGATGAGATAAGCAATTTTAGACAGCTTCTAACTGAGGCTCTCCACGAGACATGGGAGAGGTTCAAGAAGAAGCTTATGCAGTGCCCAAATCATCAAATGACCAATGTCCACTTGATGGAACTATAATATAGGGCTTTGAACTCGGTGAATAAGC
The DNA here is from genome assembly GCF_002878395.1 of Capsicum annuum. Lineage (NCBI taxonomy): Eukaryota > Viridiplantae > Streptophyta > Magnoliopsida > Solanales > Solanaceae > Capsicum > Capsicum annuum. The sequence continues at coordinate 162,371 of NW_025888803.1, read as the reverse complement.
CAGTGGTAGATAAGGCTGCGGGTGGGTCATTCATAGACCTTACTTTTATTGAGGCATGTGATATGCTAGATCGTATGACAAAGCAGAATAGAGTTTGGCATACCAGGGATTTTGAGGTAGCAAGCTCTACTGTATCTGGTGGCATGACTGCAGAACAGAGGCAAAGAGAAGAGGAACGTGACCAGGATATGGCTCACATGAAAATGTAGATAGACCTTCTTACCAAGCATTTATTATCAGGAAAGACATAAAAGGTCAAGGTTGTTGTATCATAGGGAAGAGATGACTCCGATTCTGAGGAGGAAGCAAATTACTTGAATAATTAAGGGGTTTTTGAGGCAATGTCCAAGGAAACCAAGGTCGGAACTATTTAGAAAAATCCAGATACAAGGACCGAGACCAAGGAAATTGGAAGAATAAGAATGACAGGAGTGGTTTGTATGTCCCTCCTGGAAATCGTGAAGCTGCTGCACCTAGATCTGGGAAGATGTCCATGGAGGACATGATGGCTAAGCTGTTGAAAGGAGTGGAGGCAACCAACACGGGAGTAACTGAGGTAAAAAATGATTTGTCCTCAATAAATCAATTGGTTGACTCGCATTCAACTTCAATAAAACAGCTGGAACAACAAATGAGTCAACTATCAGTGGCATTCAATCAAAGAAAAGCTGGCACTTTACCGAGTGATACTGTCCAAAATCTAAGGAAAGATGGATCATGTTTGGCTATTACCACTAGGAGTGGTAAGGTGTTGGAAAATCCATCCATGGATAATCCTGTGGTTGATAATATAGAAGAGAATGTTATTGAAGCAGATTGTGATGATTCTGTAGAAGTTGTAAATCAGGATGAGATCGTTCATGATACTATACCTAGATGTCAACAGTCTAAAAAGATTGATAATGGGAAGCACAATAAAAAGGAAGTGGTGGAGAAAACTCTTCCAAATCCACCACCACCTTTTCCTCAGAGACTGAAAAAGAAGGCTGATGACACCAGGTTTAGTAAATTCATGACCATGCTGAAGCAGCTGACTATAAATGTGCCTTTGATGGAGAAACTGGAGCAAATTCTAGGGTATGCCAAATTCATGAAGGAACTTTTTACAAAGAAAAGGGCAGTGAGCTATGAACTGGCAGATAATTTTCATCATTGCAGTGCCATTACCACGAGGTCTTTGGTACAGAAGAAGGCAGATCCGGGTGTTTTCACTATTCTTTGGACGGTTGGATCTTTAGATTTTGCTAAGGCATTATGTGATTTGGGGGGCTAGCATTAATTTGATGCCACTAGCCATCTATAGACAGTTGGGGTTGGGCGATCCTACACCAACCAATATACGGCTTGTAATGGTAGATAGGTCGATAAAAAGACCTGTTGGTATCTTGTATTATGTATTAGTGAAGGTTTCTACCTTCATTTTTCCTGCAGACTTTGTTATTTTAGATTGCGAGGTGGATTTTAAGGTTCCCAAAATCTTGGGTCGACCTTTCCTCGCAACAGGAAGTGTGCTTATTGATTTGCGAGAAAATGAGCTTTTATTTCGGATGAATGACGAAGTGGTGCATTTTGATGTATGCAAATCAATGAAGCAGCCCAAAGATATGAATGTGTTCTCTATAGCTGATGTTTATTATGAGAATGAGAAGGAATTATCTTTAGAGAAGCAGCTTACTATTAAGCCATTGGCTGCTGTGCTTTTGAACTTTGAGCGTGAGGATGTTGAAGAGTACGAAGAAACTATCTGTGATTTGACAGGAATGGGGTCGTATTCATGTGCCCCCAAAAAGCTAAACCTTGACCTTAAGAATCGACCTTCACCACCGGGGAAGCTATCCATTGAAGAGCCACCGATGTTAGAATTGAAAGAGCTACCCAGTCATCTAAGGTATGCGTTCTTGGGTAGTGGAAATACACTGCCGGTTATCGTTGCTGCTAATTTAGGTGAACAACAAGTAGAGGCTCTCATCTCTGTTCTGAAGAGGTACAAGAGAGCTATTGGTTGGACTATTGCTGATATAATTGGTATCCCTCCTGGCATATGTATGCACAAGATTCAGCTAGAGGAAGATTGCGTACCCACTATTGAGTATCAGCGTCATCTAAATCCACCTATGCAAGAGGTGGTGAAGAAAGAAATCATAAAGTGGTTAGATGCAGGGGTCGTGTACCCAATCTCAGATAGTAAATGAGTGAGTCCTGTACAATGTGTGCCCAAAAATAGGGCATGACAGTAGTAGAAAACGAGAAAAATGAGCTAATCCCACTCAGGCCTATCACAAGGTGGAGAGTGTGCATAGATTACCTGAAGCTAAATTCGTGGACGTTAAAGGACCACTTCCTAATGCCATTCATGGATCAAATGCTTGATCGATTGGCAGGAAAGAGATGGTTCTGTTTCTTGGATGGTTATTCCAGATATAATCAGATTTTTATTGCTCCTGAAGATCAGGAGAAGACCACTTTTACATGCCCATATGGTACTTTTGTATTCAAACGAATGCCATTTGGGCTATGTAATGCACCTGCCACTTTTCAGCAGTGTATGATGTCCATTTTTTCTGATATGGTTGAAGACACCTTGGAGGTATTTATGGATGACTTTTCGGTTGTAGGTGCGTCATTGGAGTCATGCTTGGCAAATCTGAGTATGGCTTTGCAGCGATGTGTGGAATTCAATCTGGTGCTAAATTGGGAGAAGTGTCACTTTATGGTTAAGGAAGGCATTGTTCTCGGGTATAAAGTCTCCGAAAAGGGAATTGAAGTTGATCGAGCCAAGATTGAAGTTATCGAGAGACTACCACCTCCAATTTTTATGAAGGAGGTTCATAGTTTTCTCGGTCATGCTGGTTTTTATCGGAGGTTCATTAAAGACTTCTCCAAGATTGCAAACCCACTATGCAAACTTTTGGAGAAGAAAGCAAAGTTTCACTTTGGTGCAGATTGCTTGAAGGCATTTGAATGCCTCAAAGGAAAGCTACTTGAAGCCCCTATTATTGTAGCACCCGATTGGTCTCTACCTTTTGAAGTTATGTGTGATGCAAGTGGTGTGGCCTTGGGTGCTGTACTTGGTCAGAAAAGAGAAAAGCTATTCCATCCAATCTACTACATGAGCAAGGCCTTGAATGGAGCACAGAAGAACTATACCGTCATTGAACAAGAGCTTCTTATAGTTGTTTATGCTTTCGAGAACTTCTGTGCTTACTTATTGGGAACCAAGGTGGTGGTTCATATAGATCATGTGGCTCTAAGATACCTAATGGAAAATAAGTATGCCAAGCCAAGGCTAATTAGGTAGATGCTACTGCTCCAAGAATTCGATTTCGAGTTAAAGGATAGAAAAGGTTGTGAAAACCAAGTAGCTGATCATCTATCTAGACTTGAGAGTTACCATACAGTGCAGACCGACCTTGATATTGATGATGCATTCTCGGATGAAGAGATTCTATCAACTATGGTAGAAAACTTACTGTGGTATACAGATTTCGCTAACTACGTGGTAAGCGAAGTGATTCCTGAGAATCTCTCCTTTAATCAAAAGAAAAAGTTCATGCATGATGTGAAACAGTACTTCAGGGATGAGCCTTATCTTTTTCAAAGATGTGCTGATGGTATTATTAGGCGGTGCATCCCAGATGTAGAGGTGCCTAGCATACTAGAAGCAAGCCATGCTTCCCAAGTTGGAGGTCACCATGTAGGTGAACGGACGGCCAAGAAAGTACTACAGAGTGGCTACTATTGGCCTTCATTATTTAAGGATGCCTACAATTTTGTAAGAAGATGTGATCAGTGTCAGCGGCAAGGTTCTATCTCAAAGCACCATGAGATGCCCATGTCCAAAATGCTTGAAGTAGAGTTATTCGATGTCTGGGGTATTCATTTCATGGGCCCATTCGTGAGCTCATTTGGGATGAAATATATCTTAGTTGTTGTGGATTATATATCCAAATGGGTCAAAGCAGTCGTGCTAACTGATAATGAAGGTAAGAGTGTTGTGGCGTTCTTAAAGAGAAATATCTTCTCTCGTTTTGGGGTACCCCATACCATCATAAGAGATGGAGGATCACATTTCTGCAACAAACTGTTCAGAGCCATATTGGTAAATTATGGGGTTAAGCAACATAAGGTGGCTACACCATAACACCCATAAACTAGTGGGCAGGTAGAGGTTTCAAACCGGGAAATCAAGCTGATCCTTGCTAAGACTATGATTGCCAGTAGGAAAGATTGGTCCAGGAAGCTGGATGATGCCTTATGGGCATATAGGACCGTGTTTAAGACACCAATTGGCATGTCACCATACCAACTAGTTTATGGAAAGGCTTGTCACTTGCCAATTGAGCTAGAATATAAAGCAATGTGGGCATTGAAGCAGCTTAACCTGAACTGGGATGATGCTATAAATATGATATTGGGGCAGCTGAACGAGATGGATGAATTCTGTCTAAATGCATATGACAGAGCAGATCTTTACAAGGAAAGGATGAAAAAGTACCATGATCGAAGGATTATCCAACAAAACTTTCAGAAAGGTGATTTGGTACTCTTTTTCAACTCCAGACTGAAGCTGTTTCCAGGTAAGTTGAAGTCTAAATGGTCTGGTCCATTCAGAATCAGCCAAGTTTACTTATCTGGAGTAGTGGAGTTAGAAAATGATGATAGTAGTGTCTTTAAGGTGAATGGCCAAAGAGTGAAGCTATATATCGGTCCAACCGACTCGATAAAATGTATAGCCACCATATATCTTGATGAAGTCTGAGTAATCAAGATAACTATGTCGTGACGCGACAATAAATCAAGCGCTACATGGGAGGAAACCCATCATTTTATTTATTTTTGTTTTACTAGGAGTTTGTCTTTGATAAATAAAAATTCAAAAAGAAGAGTCGAGCCATGACCAAAACTAAGGCACTTGGTGGGAGGCAACCCATCCTTCTAATCATTTTGTTATTTTTGATTAAGTGTAGGTGCATGGAGTATAAAGGAGGAGATTAGTCCAAATTTTGATTTGGAAGTAAGTTATGTAAATGATGGTAAGTCTAGGAATGATGGAACAATACAGGTAAGTGGGAGTGGTCAAATGTGTAAGGCTCAACGATGGGTTAGGCACCACCTATGCCAACATAGGCAATAGGTTAGGCGCCGCCTATGCCAACATAGGCGATAGGCTAGGCGCCGCCTATGCCAACATAGGCAATAGGTTAGGCGCCGCCTATGCCATTTCCTATGCTCATTGCCTCACATAGGCGATAGGCTAAGCGCCGCCTATGCCAACATAGGCAATAGGTTAGGCGCCACCTACTTATGCCTAGGCGATGCTATAGGCGCCGCCTATCAACTTGAATTTTGCCTACTAACCCATTTGTGAATGGACCAACTCGACTCATGGCTCATCCTTTAAATATATCCTCTACCCTTAAGCACCACTCAATTTTTCTTAAACCTAGGCGCCTCCCAAGCACCCTTGCCCTCTCCAAGCTTTTCTCTTTTATCATCTAATCCTGCAGGCTCACCTTCCTGATTCATCACCAAGTAAGTTGTTCTTTCATGTTCCGTAGTTGTTTCAGTGCTACGCTTTTAATGGTTAACTAGATTTTTTAGTAGTGCTTGGTGATAAGAGTATGGTTAGTTTGTTATGATTTTTGAAAAATACATCTCATTGAGTGAAAGGATTCTTGTGGGTATTCTTGATTTTACTCCGGCATGTATTTATTGGTATTCACTGTCATAATCTTTTTATTATTATGGAGTTGATATTTTGAAGTTAATACATAATTTTGCGAGTTGTAAGCTTGATTATGTGAGTGACTCATTCATCGATGTAATGGTCATGGTTAACCAAAAACATCAGATTGTGTAATTGCTTCTATGCTATAGCATGATAAGATTACACGACCATTGTGTGTTGCTTCTCTATATCAAAATGAGAAATTGCTATGTAAAGTGAAGGGTTGAAAGTGTGACTGCGCTAATAATGTTGTTGGCACATACCACCTAAATGTATATCAATGAAATTTGAGTAATCGACATCACTCACTCAATTAGTTTGTGCAAACAAATTAAGTGTGGGGTGGTGCCATCACTATTTTCTTTTTCGATTATAGTGAATTTTACGAAATGAGACTAACATGACTCTATTGTGATCTCAGGTAACACGGCTCCAAAAGGACGACAGGGAAAAGAGAAAGCATCCACCTCACAAAAAGGTCAAAAACGGTCAAGAAAGGACCAGGCTGATTCCTCCTCTCATTAAGTACCTCGACGCACTTTTGGGATCAAATAGGTTCTGGAGGAGGAAGGGAAGGAATGGTATAGAAACAATAAAGTGAAGAAATATGTACATGTGGATTTGATGCAGAAGGAAAGTTTAGCAAAGAACTGCCCTCGCATTTTGGCAAAGATTATGGCACTAAATCTTGACTTTATCTTCTAAGACATGAGCGAATGTAATCTTGATTTGACTTGAGAGTTTTATGCCAACTGGTCCCCAAGGACTACGAGAAATGAAGTAAAGATTCGGGGGCAAGTCTTGCAATTGAACGCTGATTTCTTCAACTCTTTCCTGGGTACTCCAAGTGTGGATCAATCACCACTCAAGGAGCTCTACAACAGACCTCCCTATAGAGCCATCAGACATACATTGTGTGGATCAAGGTCCATGACCCGGTGGACTCGTCACAAAGATAATGGTCGTCACAATACTTACCCATATGTTTGTTTGAACACAGAAGCTCGCATATGGCTAAGAATAGTCAATTCCTGCTTGATTCCTGGGACATAATACACTAAGGTCACGCGTGATCGAGTCTTCTTGGTAAATGCTCTAATGATGAATGTTCCCATCAACATTGGTGTATTTATACGAACGTCGATGCGAAAAGCAAGGGTGCACAAAAGGTCTCATTTCAGCTTCGACAACTTGTTGACTACAAATTTTAAGAAAAGAGCGCATTGAGGAGGAGCCAGCAGACCATAAGTTGCCACATAACCCGAAGAAGGTAGATCTCATGAAAATCAAAGATCCAGAAACTGGTCAAGGCATCAACCTTACCACTGCTGAGAGACATGCTCGAGATGAGAGTTTTTTTCGCCATCAGTATGGCATGACTAAGTTTACTATGATGAATGAGGGTCGTATGCCGACTGATGCAGAGCTTCGAAAGTTGGACTATGACTACCCACTTAATGAGCATGCTCGGGCCATGTGTGGAGTGGGGGTAAATTTTGAAGAACCTCTAGATGATGATGTGCCGACAGGGGATGATCACCAGCTGCTAGACTCTGATGTGGAGGACAACTGATGATAAAGACTCGGATGATGATTCTGACGCAGGGGGTATGACCCCGGATGTAGAGAAGGAGTCTGACTAACCCGGTTTTTGCTTATTTATTTACACTAAGGGCAGTGTGTTCCGTATAAGTGTGGGGTGCGGGTATATGTCTGCAGATTGCCTTATCTGCTGTGTTGCGTACTGCTTGCCCGCATTTATTCTATAGTTATTTTCATTTATTCGTAGTTAGTTAGTTGTAATTAGTCAGATTGTTGCATGAAATTGTTCTTATAGATGGCATGGCATTATAACAGGAGTTTGTACTGAATCACTACTATTGAAACATTTAGGCTGTAAGTTGTGACTCATTCTGTGATAATTGCTTGTTGTTTAATTCATTCAACTGTTGGGTCAAGAATCTATAATGCTCCTAATTAAGTTGACCATGTGCAATGTATGTGTAAGGTTATTGTATATTCTTTCTTGCGACTGATGCTAGAACTTGCCTAGTGTGCGTGTGAAGCGAAATAAAGATTGTGAGTTTAGGAGATGATTTAGGCATTTCTTTGGCAGCCCTGATTTTGTTTATTTTTTTACCTACCTTTGTACATTGTCCTAGTGACACCCTTTGAGCCTTTAGCTATTTTCTTTGGAAACCTCATATGTAGCCTAATCCATTTTTTTTAAAAGACCATAATTTGATCCAAAAGCTCCTAAGCGCTTTAAATTGTAGAATCAAGTTGAGTAAAGAGTGTGGCAAAATAAGAGGAAAATGGTGAAAGTGATGCCTCAAAGTTTAGCTATTGGTACATGAAAGTATTGTGATTGAGGGTGGCTATCATAGGGATGCTAAAAAAATAAAAAAATAAAATTAAAAATAATAATAATAATAATACTATAGAAAAAAAAAGAGTTGTATATTCCCATCATAGTATTTTTGATTGAGTAACAAAATGGGTGAAAGGGGGTTGGTAGATGAAAGGAAGGTAGAGTGGTTGTTAAAAGATAGTGTAAATGGCATAAGGTAGTGTATTAAAGTGCTTAGGGAGCATAGTCACCACTTTTGGCCTAAATAGTCCTACCCATCCCTTTAGCCTACTTTACAACCCGTAAAGACCTATTTGATCCTAACCTTAGCATTCTGATATTAGTGGAGCATTACACTAAGGGCAAGTATATGTTCATCAGTTGTAATCTAAGAATTCTTTGTGAGAGTGAGAGCAGGCAAGTTCTTATACCCATATTTCTGAAAGATGCAAAACTATGAGTGATTATGGGTAACATTTTGTGTGAGTGCACATGGTTGATGATTGTTGGGTAGTTTTATAGGATTTTTTTTTTGGCTTAACTTGTGCATACGAATTAACCAACTTAATGAGTCTATGTTGGAGGGTGAGTTGTTTCTAGTAATGATCAAGAAATCTATTCTTTGTTAATAATTGTCGTGTATGTCTTGTTGAAAATTTTGTGTTGCTTTTGTGAAGTGCAGTTAGGCATTAGCATGGATGTACTATTTTGTTAGAGAACAAACAAAGCTTTCAGTGTGGGGTGGTGATATTGGGCGTATTTATACGTCTAAGCACCATAATTTACCCATGTTTTAGCTAAGTTTTGAGGATAAAATACATACTTCTTGCACTTTTAGTCTATTTTTAGTTAAGTGAGCTGACCTATGTGATTAGCATGCTTTTCAGGTACTAATGAGGAAGATTTCAGCACTTTGGGACCTGTGGACAGCAAAGGAAAACTTCACATAAAAAGGAAAGCAGCTCTTGGACTGAATGTGACGCATCGAAACTTTTTCCCAGGCTAACTCAATATTTGTAAATAGTTAAGGATGCAGTAGCAATTTATTAGAGAAGGATGTTATTAAAAGCATGATTGCTGAATTTTTAGTTCATTATTCACATTATTCAGATTCTGTAATAGTTGGAAAACAAGAATAGCGGCTTAGCTTGAGAAGAGAGAGAGAGAAACGTGTTTCTCTCTTAATTTCGCTAGTCATCTTCATCACCAAGATCGGTCTAAGTTTTGGTATGATGAATATTTCTATGTTGATTTCTGTTTTATTCATGAGTAGCTAAGCTTATTTGTTAAGGTTATGAAAACCTTGTAGTATACTCTCTATTGCTATGGGTTTTTTAATTTATGATGTGTCACGCCACTTATATCATTACTCTCTTCATTTTGATTGAATTCTCGTGGTTGCAAACATAGGGAATATGCCATTATAGCAATAACTTGTTTGATAGAAAAGTTATTGTTTGGAAAAGAGAGTGTGACAAGAAAATAGGGTTTCCAACCTCTATTTTACACGTTAATGCCCTAGCAGGATTAACGTCTTGGAGAGTTCGTATAATTTGTTGTACACTTTGGATTTCAGAGAACTAAGGTGAATAAATCCTTGATGGTTGAAAAACACTTGGATTTAGAATTAGAATACGTCTCTCTATAAGTGCATGCATGTATAAAATCCATATTACTCATAGTTAATAGAGAAGTAGAAGCTACAAGGTGGACATAACCCTACTTGTCATTCTCTGTGATCAAATATAATTACACATATCATCTTATCGTTACATTGATAATATTACTGTGCACTTAAACCAAACCCCCTTATCTTGGAACCTTCAACCAACAGTCTAATAATAATCGCAATACTTAGTGACCATAGTATTCCCTGTGGGATTCGACACCCAACCCAGTTGGGTTCTATATTTGACAGCGACCGCTTACACTTTCTAACGAGAGTTGTACTTTGGGCGTATCAGAATATTAGAACTATGTTCCTCATGATTTCCTAATTTGGTAGACTTACCATGATCCATTAAACTATTACAATACCTTCCATGCAGAATTTGATACAATATGTATTACTAGCCATCCTATGAACATCTTTGGTTAATTTTACTCATTACCTTTTGATTCTCTAAGTTTTTCCTTAATAATCCTTACCTTGGATCCCATATTACTGTTGTGATCTTATTCTCCTAATATCTACCTCTCTTTTGAAATAAGTATCAAATGCAGCTAGGTTCTTAACTTTTACAGTCTTTAAAAAACCAATCACATCAAAGAAGATCATATTGCGTGCAAGCAAATTTATAAAAATGACTTTGCACTTTCTCTACTTTGTTATTCCATCAAGATTCCCACAACCCTAGTTAGGTTGTTTAAAAGCTCATGTTTGCAAGAACATTCATTGAATTAATAAAAGAAAGCATATGTATAATCTTAAATTCACTAAATAATAAAAACTAGAATCTATAATTAATATTAAACCATTAAACTAAGAACAAAGGATTCCAAGACCAAAAGTTGAATCTCTGAATAAACTTAGAGTTGTGAATGTAAAGACCGAGTAAACTAATACAAAAATATTTAAAGGGTATTTATAGAATAATCAGAACCCAAAAAATTCTAACAAAAAGAAAAATAAAAACCAAGTCAACAACAACTTATGAACCCACTTATGGGTTGTAAGTACTACTTACGGACCCCTACTTGGGTCATAAGAGTCAAAAGAAAATGCCATACTACAGAACACCACCTATGATGGAACTTACAAGAGGCGTAAGTAGTACTTACACCGTCTAGGACTCTCAAAAAAAATTCAGACATCAAATCTTTAGAGCATTTTTCTTCTGACACTTTTGTGGCCACTTAAGGTGGCCATAAGTGCCACTTACAGCCTATAAATGGGGTACTCAATGCACTTTAATTATTTTTCTTCTTTTTAAATCCAGAACCTATTTTCCTACAAAATAAAGTCAATAACACATCATATATAACAAAACAGACCTATGTACTTACATATTTTTAGGTTTTAAGCATCAAAAGTGCCAAAAAAAATGGCACATCAACACCCACAACTTAGAATATTTGCATTTCCTTAGTCAACAAACAGATAACAAAACAACATGATGTTAAACTAAGAGAAACCTAAGTTACCAATGACAATTGACTCAATTTCATCCCAACAACTTTTACCTCATACTATTTTCACTTTTCAAAACCAACTGTGTGGATATACAACATAAAGAAATCAAGCTATGGCATTAAATTAGTAACAAACAACCAAGCAAACATGCAGTATACACTACCCTAATAGATAAGCAGCTAGTAACACAACCTATGTCCCCTTACAACAAAAAAATCCCACTCTCACAATATAATTATGCATGTCAATGAGGGTATGATCTCAAGAAACTCACACTCACAAATGAAGTTGTAATATGTGCATATAATACCATAGGCATACGCTTATTTTCTTTACCTTTATTTTTTGTACATTCGGGGTAGGGTCACTATAGAACTTTATACGTCTTGTAATGTAGGCTTGGAGATTGGTATGGTACATTTGGGAACTAGTGACTCACCCTCGTTTACACTACAATCACATATTGGCTCCACTTCTCGACTATTTCTTTTTGTTTCTCGTCTTTTTTACTTTTCTTTCTTTTAGCTTTTCTCTTTTTTTATTTTTTATACACCAAACCTACTTTTTTTTCTTTTATCCAAACCCTTATTCATATTAAATTCTAACTATGCACCTTTATAATAGCCACTCTCAACTTAGGAGATTTGCTTGAGTTGAGGTACATAATGTCCAAGGAGCGACCAAGGCCATAATAGGTTCATTCTACTAGAATTTTTGAAGGTAAAAACAAGAAAATAGGCCAATATAGACTCAAATTAGGGATCAAGGGATACTTTGTCATACTTGGATAGTCATTTAGGATCAGAGTGGACTAAATCAAAAATGTCCTATGATCATATCCTATCCAAGTATCCTACAACCTAGGCAAAACTAATCGGGCAAGTTTTTAATTAAATGCACAAAGGGAACTGGGTAAGTATCTCACACACATGGTATAGGGTGATGTTTCCAACTACTACCTCTCCAATTCATGCAAAAGCTAAAATATGATTAATTAGTCCCTACTCCTAATGCCATAACAAGATTCACAATAGTTAAACATATATATTTACATCACACAGTTCACAAAAGTTTGGAGGGGTATCATTTTTCAAAATCCTCAAAAATATATAGAATATGTCAATTACCCTTAGTTTTCTAATATTCCTCCAAATTAAACACAATGAGATCATAAAGAATATAAAACACAAACAAAAACCAACTAAATATGTCAGTTCTATGAGGATAAAGCAATCGTTACAAAAAGAAACATGGTAAGAAAAACCTTAGTTATGGTATACCCCCACCCCCAACTAAAGACTATGCACTATCCCTAGTGTCTAACTAAAATATAAAATAAGGTAATGAAGATATGCCTAGGATACGCTAAGCATTCAAATTAGAATTGTCCCCATCAGGGGCATCTCGCGGCTCATCCTGCAGAGGTGGTGTTGGTTGGGCACAACTAAAAGTTGCACTCACTACTATTTCAACTCGTCTCTGCTCATTAACTACTATGGACACCATAAAATCATGGGAAGCCCTTTTTAGGTCTTGATCAAAGTCCATGGTATGGTTCTATAGTTTTTTCTCTCCACCTCTCTTGGTCCCAAAATTAAGGACTATATCTTATCAGTAAATAAATCAAATATCATAAGTGGAAGTACAGTTAATGGCTGCATAAAGGCTGGAATGAATAAAGGATCAACTAGAACCTAGATATCCACTAGTGATTATACCTCGGCATTCAATGTAGCAATCTCCTCACAAAAGCTAAAAAATCAATAGTCAAGACCTTACATAATCGTGTAGTTATTTTAGCCTTAAATATATAAATCTAAGCATGAAGATGCCTAGTATACTCTACCATCTCTGTCCTCATCCTCGCCTCAAACTAGGCCTCAGTAATCTCTAGTCTGGTTAAAACCCAAAGCTGTATTTGTCCATATAGTATGGCTAACTGAGCCTACTTCTAAATGAGGCTATTTGTTACCTCATCCTCCTTCTTAACCATGCACTGTATAAACTTGCATGTCACACCAATCAAATAAAAATCTCTAGGGTAAGAGAACACAGTAGATGTCCTAGCTGGCAATAAAGTAGCAGTCGGGGCTGGAATAGATGTGGTTGTGGACATTTACCAATAGTAAAAGTTTTGGGCTCTGCTCTCTGGTCGCTAATGTCAACATCAACAATAACATTCAGCCTTTCAACAGGTTTGGTGGAAACTAAAGGCCCTTAAAAATAGATCAAAATATGAGTGAAAGGTGGTAGTTCTCTTAGTATAAGGACCAAGCTTACTGCATCCTTGATCAAGCAAATATTTTTTGTACGTGTTACCTCAATCTAAAAATCTACCTATAAATATAAGGCACTCTAGTTGTATCGTATAATTGTTGAACTAAATACTAGAAAATAAGAGTGGTGTTCTCGTTGAATGCTTGAATATGGATCTCCAGTTGGATCAGTCCTGCAAAATATATCTCATTATGAACAATTAGGCAGGTAATTAATATGGCTCAATCCTATATAAGTATGTTGTTATTGGTACACTAAAACATTTCTCTCTAATGTATATTTTCTACTTGATCCTGAGTCTACTCTATCTTATGTGGTTATTAAATTTTGGTTTGATCCTGAGTGTATTCCTAATCCCTTTTCTTTATCTATCCCAGTAGGTGACTCTATTGTGTCTAAGAGAGTCTATAGGGGTTGTGTGGTATCAATTTGTGGTAGGTATATATTAGTGGACCTTATTGAATTAGATATGTTAGACTTCGATAAGATTTGAGGGATGGATTGGTGACACTCGGGTTATGCGTCTCTTGATTGTGATACCCGAAGGGCCAATTTTGTATTCTTCAATGAGCCGGTGGTTCAGTGGAAAGGTAGTTCCCTAGTTCCCAAGGGATCATTTATTTTTTATTTTAGAGCTTGGAAATTTGTTTCCAAGGTATGTCCCTACCATTTCGTGCATGTTAAGGATTCTAGATCTGAAGGTCCTTCTTTCAATCGATCCCAGTGATCTGTGAGTTTCTTGAGGTATTTCCTGATGATCTTCCTAGTGTTCCTCCTTATAGGGAAATTGATTTTGGGATTGATCTTTTTCTAGACACTCATCCTATTGCTATCCCTCCTTATGAAATGGCTCTAGCTGAGTTGAAAGAACTTAAGGTGCAACTAAAAGATCTTCTAGATAAGCGGTTTATCTGCTTTAGTGTTTCTCTGTGGGGTTCTTCAATTCTTTTCGTTTGTATATATGATGGGTCCCATCGAATTTGCATAGATTACCGCCAGATGAATAGGGTGACTGTGAAGAATAATTATCCACTTCCTAGGATTGAATAATTTTTTTGATTAGCTACAGGGAGCTAAGTACTTTACTAAGATTGATCTTCAGTCTAGGTATAATTAGTTAAAGATTAGGGAAGTGTATATACCTAAAATATCTTTCCAAACCTGGTATGGTCATTTTGAGTTTTTGGTCATGTCATTTGGTTTGACTATACCCTAGCGGCATTCATGGATCTTATGAATCTAGTGTTTTGATAGTTCTTATAGTTGTTCATAATTGTTTTTATTGATAATATTCTAGTGTATTCTAAGAGTGAGGCAGATCATGCTGATCCCCTCTACCTTATGTTGCAAATCATAAAGGGCAACGTTTTTATGCTAAGTTCTCTAAATTTGACTTTTTTTAAATATTGTGACTTATATCGGTCATGTTTTTTCTAGTGAAGGTATCATGGTGGATCCAAAAAAAGTTGTGGTGGTTAAGAAGTGGCCTAGACCCATGACTCCAATTGATATTTGGAGCTTCTAGGGTTTAGCCTTTTATTATAGAAGATTTGTTGAAATTTTCTCTTTTATTGCTGCCCCATTGACCAAGTTGACTCAGAAAAAGTTGAAGTTCATGTAGTCCAGTGCTTGTGAAGGTAGTTTTGAAATTTTCAAAAATAAGTTAACTTCAACTCTGATTTTGACCCTGTCGAGGGTACTGATAGTTTTCTTATTTACTGTGATGTGTCCCGAGTGGAACTGGGTTGTGTATTGATGCAGCATGGTAAAGTGGTTGATCATTCTTGTAGGAAGTTTAAAGGTTCTTAGGAAGAACTATGAAACGCATGATCTGGAATTGTTAGTTATGGTCTTTGCTTTGAAAATTTTGCTTTACTATTTGTATAGGGTTCATGTTTACATCTTCTAAGACCATAAGAGTTTTCAATATATGTTTACTCAAAAGGAGTTAAATCTTAGATGGACGAGATAGCTTGAGCTACTCAAGGACTATGATATGAATCTTGATTATCATCCAGATCAGGCTAACGTTATTGCTGATGCTCTTAACAGGTTATCTATTGGAAGATTGTCTCATGTTGATGAAGAGAAAGGATTCTTATTAAAGGACATTCATTGCTTGGCTAATCTTAGAGTTTGTCTTTTGGACTTTGAAGATAATTATGTGATTATGCAAGAGGTGGCAAGGTCATCTCTTGGTGCTAAGGTAAAGGAGAAACAGGTCTTAGACCCTATCTTAATGCAAATCAAGAATGATGTTGGTTGACAGAAGGTGGTGGCTATTGATATTAGAGGTGATGGTATCTTGAGATACCAAGGTAGATTATGTGTTCCTGATGTTGATGGGCTGTGAGAGAGGATCTTGACTAAGGCACATGAGTCAAGGTACACTATTCATCTTGGTTTCACAAAGATGTATAGTGATTTGAGAGAAATTTATTAGTGGAATAACCTGATGAGGGATAAGGCTAACTTCGTGGCTAAGTGCTTGGTTTGTCAACAAATCAAAGTGGAGCACTTAAGACCTAGTGGCTTTTCTCAAGAGATTGATTTGCCTATGTAGAAACAGTAAGTGATTAATATATATTTTGTTACTGGTCTTCCACGATTTTGCCATCAATTTTATTTGATTTGGATCATCATTGACAGAATAATAAAGTACACCTATTTCTTGCCAGTGAAGAATAATTATTCAGTGGAAGATTATGCCAAGATTTTCATTGAAGAAATAGTGAAGTTGCATGATGCTCTAGTTTCTATCATATTAGATTGAGGTATTCAGTTCTCATCCCATTTTTGGTGTTACTTTTAGAGATGTTTACTCAAACTGCCCAGTTCTAGCCTTCTTATTTCCTCTATCTCTTCCCTTCAACTTTTCTGCCTCAATCTGTTGGGCATGAGTCATCAATCTAGAAAGATCCATATCTCCAATAAGCATGGAAGCCCTACACTCCTTGACTACCAATCCGGACACTCCAGTAACAAACCTACTCATACTAGACCTAGTGTCAGCTATCAACTCAGGAGCATACTTGGACAACTGGTTGAACTTAAGGAAGTACTCGTTCACTCTAATTAAGCCTTGCCTCAGGTTCATGAAATCCTTAATCTTTGCTTCCAACAACTCATGCGAAAAGAACCTATCTAGAAAAGTATCCTGAAATACCTGCCAACTCATGGGAGATGCATTCTCACCCCTACCTTTCTTCCACATAACAACCCAATCAAAAGTAACATCCTTCAGCCTATAAGAAGCCAATTCCACACTCTCCTATTCAGTAACATGCATAACTTGGGTGATCTTATTTAGCTCATAAAGTTACAACTGTGGGTCCTCACCTACCTTTGACCTAAATATTTCGAGCGGATTTATTCTCATGAAGTCATGAAGTCTGGCTGCAGCTAAATCACCCTCTTGCTGGTGTAGAACTACAGCCTGTTGGTTGGCCTACACATTATCAGTCACAGGCTAGGCCAATGCCTAAGAGGCAGCCTAAAATTCGACATGAGACATATTCTCATTCAAAGGATCAATAGGGTGGGGTAGCTGGTTATCATTTTTACAGGCATTAGCTCTGCGAGGAGGCATATTCTATCATAAAAGAGCATGAATTAAAAGAAAATAAAGATAGTTGTAAGAACGATGGATTATGAAAGAAAAAGATAATTTCCTAAAACATCCTGTATCCTCTTTGTCATAAATATGGCGCGCTTCACACCCATGATCAAGACTCTACGTAACACCTCTTTTCTGACTCCCTAGGACTCTAAACCTTAGGCTCTAATACCAATTTTGTAATGCTACAAAACCTGGTCCCAGACTATCACACGGTGCTCAAGACTACGAGTAGTCCAAAGCTATCCCTCTAAGCCTTCTACTAAGCCTATGTCGCATATTAAAGTAATTTAATCAGATGGAAATACTATAATACTGAATTATATCAAAACTGTTTGAGATCAACTGAATATACTTTCTAGATAACTGATGCTGAAAGTCTGAAAATAATAGCTAGTAGTCCGATAAGCCTCTACTACTAAGAAACTAGAGATCCATTGGGACAGACCCCCAACTAACTCAGACTAAACTGAAAGCTGAAAATTTGGATAAAGGGGATCTCAAACCATTGGGACTCACCAGTTATTGGGATGTAGATAGAGATGCCCAAAATTACTCACACTGCTGAGACTGAACACTTGAACCTACATTATTAAACAATGCAGCACAGACATGTATATGTGGATTAGTACTTTGAGGATGTACAGTGTAAGTGGGGGTGAATGAATAAGTAAAAGTCATATCTCAATGCTATCAAAATTCATGGAATATGTATGTTGTATGTAATGACTCACATGGCTAGAATAATTGAAAGCTAAAAATCATAGATCATAAACAATAAAACATACTGTATAAAACCGGTGAGCCATCATATTTCAAGTCTATAAAATAAACTGTTATCTATCATTCTTTCCTGTTAGACTATAGGAAATTCTAGTAAAAGATTTTCTATTAGGGACTTTACTATAAAGAAAATACGTTTAAAGAAAAACTATTATGAAGATCTTTTACTGTTGGGGAGGTTCTTCTAACTGATATAAACCATGTGAGCTATCATGGAGTACAATGTTTTGTTCCCCTAAGGATAAAAACTCACGCTGGGGAAAGGTGCCATACTCTTGCCAAGGAGTATAACCTAAGCTAAGTGATCACATTTGTAACTGTCATCCATATAGAAATAAGAATACATAATCTATACCTATGTTGGCTCATAGTTCTAGGAAAGTAAGATGCGGTAAATCCACACTTTCTGCTCGATGCTAAATACTACTTCCTTTAATCTATATGCCCATTCTTTAGGAAAATCCAATTTAAAAAGTCATAATTGTTTCAAACTGAAAGCTGAATGTGCATCTGTTCATTCAAAAATGAATTTAAGCTTTAAAATGGATTCCATATCCTAGCTAAAGATCAAAAGATTGAATATTTATTCAAAGCTGTCTATAAACATATCATAGAATGCTTAAAAGCTTAATCATTCTTGAAATATTAATATTCAACTAGGGCTCGATAACCCATGCTTCAAATTCATGTCAAAACATCATAATGTTTATGCTTGATAATGTAAATATTCATAATTCAACTCAAAATCTGGAAAATAAAGTCATACGCATGAATTTACAAAAGTAAAACATGTCATTCAGCATCAAAATCACTTAAAACATCAAAATTTTTAAATAGCGGGCATGAACCCTAAATTGAAATTCATGTAAAATCATGTAAATTTATAATTAAAAACTAGTTTTGGGCACAAGGATAAAAGATTTATCCTTGGTCAAAACCCCACATACCATAATTGATGAACTAGATGGAGAAGCTTGATTTCGATATCCTATTTGTGCTCTTGAAAGTTGATTCTTGAAATTCTTGAATTGGGAACCTTGAATTTTGAACTATTTTAGGAAAAGAATGGTGGAAATTTAGGGATTCTTGAAATTGAATGTTGAAGCCTAGGGTTTTAATTAAAAGGGATTTGATTAACAATGAGCATATTTTGCTCAATATTATGATTAATTGTCTGTTTACACGATTTGGCGGTATGATGAAAGAAAAAATTTCCCTTGGAATTTAAAATCCCCCCAACTGGAATGACAATTAAGGCCCCACCATAACGCGGTGAGTGGGTCATCATGATACCGACTGCAACACGATCAAATCGTGATAACTTACTGGGTTGTGACAACTGTCGATTCGTGCCTCATCATGATTCGATGGCATGCTCATCGTGATACTCACCACGATGTGGCACAATCAAGATAAGTTACTGGAAACTGATAAATACCGATTTTTCCTCTACCGTGATACTCACCACGACGCAGCATAATCACGATGAGCCACTATTTTTTCAATTTGAATGTGATTCAATCCTCGTCCGACAATTCTTAAACTTACCCAAGACATGCTATTTTAACCCTGAATATAATTTAACTCAAAAATCATTGTCTCGGAGCCTAGGAGGTCAACTTAAAAATCTTCGAAGCTTAAAGGGAGTCAAAATGACTAATTCCCTTAGCTCTTAGCTTTATTTTCAGGTTCTAAAAGCTACAAGTACGTACTACGGCCTGGACTAAGCTAGAAATATTTGGGGTATTACAAAAATACTTTTAAAATTTGCTCACTACTAGAACCTACTCAAGACTCAGAATTTTGAAACTTGAGTCTTTGACTCAGAAGATGATAGTTGCACCCTTTAAAAATAAATTTTCTTCCTTTAAGGAAAGAGAAAAACTGACCTATTGGCACTGAGGTGCTAACTCTCAATTCTAAGACTGGCTCATTGGGAAATTGAAACTGAATTACTTTGCCTCTACAGTCAAATGAGGCATAGAAAGAGTGGAGTCAATTCATTCCAAGAATAACATCAAAATTGGTCATGTCTTACTCTACAAGATCGACTGAAGTGACCTTCTTAGATACTGTAACATGGGTAATTTCTATATACCCGACTGGCTATGACAAAACTACCAACTGGAGTAGAAAATGAGAAGGGATTTGACAGTGCCCAAGCACACACGTAAGTGTACGTGGTCTACTAAGAAATACAGTGACCTTAAAGAAATCTGAGTATCGATCCTACAGGGACTTGTTCCAACAACTATTCAAAAACTAGTTTAACTTCTAAGATTAATTTAATGCAAAGGTAACCAAAAAAGAGTTTTGAATATTGTAAATTGAAAGTAAAGTAAACAACCCATAAAATAAAGTACTTGAGACAATCAATGGAGTAAAACCTAGGTTTAAAGCACTTCGAACAATCATACTATGTTATTGAACTTCATTCGTTAACTTGCTTATCTTGGTTGTTGATTCATAGGGTTAATTTCTTGATCATGGTCTCTGGACCTCTAACCGTTTACCTAACTTGGACATTAAAACTACATCATTGAGTAGGGATGTAATAATCCCATTATGTTCTTTAAGCTATCATCCTACGTATGAATCAAGTAAGGCTTTTAGGTACATCCCTGTCCTAGATGCTAATTTAAATTCCTTATTTCATAAAAGAATAAAAACCATACTTTTTTTTATTCCCACATTCTATCTTTCTATTCCCTCTCCCGAGATCACAAGGTTGACAATATATGTATTCTAAGGGTGATTAATCCTCAAAATAATTGAATCAAGAATAAACAAACAAAAAAATATGATAAGAAAATTAAACGAAATCAATTCAAAATAATGGTACTCATGTTCTTTGCTTTAACCCTGAAAAGAGGGTGTTTAGCCACGCATAGTAATAATCGTAATCACAAGATTGTAATTAACAACTAAAAACATGAATGAACTAAATTAAAGTAAGGAAAATACAAAAGATGAAGTTGTAGAATCTCCTCAATCTCCCAAGATGTCAAAAAGTGATTACAAAACGTGACAAAACATGTATTTATAATATAAGATGCTAGCCTAATATGTGTAGGTCAAGAATTGCATTTTGGTCGTGTAATTGAGCGTGGGAGTAGAGGGGGTGCCGCCTGCTATATTGCACTACAATTGAGGGGGCTTAGCCTTCCTTATTTCACCTCAATGGATGGGGATGCACCTACTCCATTTCACCTCTCTAAAGGGGGCTGCGTGGGCCTATCTAAGTGCCCTCACTAGAATTTTCTTCTTAAATTTTGGTAAAGTTATCCAAGCCTTTGGTGTTGTTTTCCCTTTAATTTCCATCCTTTTCAACATCCGTATATCACCATAATTTACTCCATAAGCATAATACATCATCAAACACCATGGATTAGAGCTCGATACAAAAACACGTCAAGAACAACAAGCTAGAAACTCAAGCAAAGAACTAGTCTTGATCACTTTCGCTTATGGTTATTGTTGACTCTTAACTCATTTTAATTGAATGTTTCACACTCTAAACATTTTATTGCCTAAAACATTACACAACAAAACCTATAGGAACTCATTCAACATATTAGAACCCAACAAAACCAACTAAACAAACACCTAGCTCAAGCTAGTAATACTAGTTTTCCCGATTGAACTCTAAATGACTTAATTAAGTACAAACTTGTCTTAAATATGGTTTGAACATCATAATCATAGCCTTGTACACTTATATGCTTTTTTATATTATTATCACACATAAAGCAAATGAATTATCCTTAAAACAAGGCTAAATAAGCTAGAATAGTAACACTAGAGTGCATAATTACACCCAATATCAGGATCTACTACAATTTTAGGACTGATCTTGGGCGTATTTAACTATCCAAACACCACTATTTACCCATATTTAAACTTGTTTTAAGAATGAAAATTATGCTAATTATATTGAATTGTGAGCTAAATTGTGTTTCATGTCTAACCTATGTGATTAGTGATACAAGGTAAATTTCCCATGGATTCGGAAAAAAATTGGATACATATCATGAAGAGGAAAAAAGTCCATGTTGATCAAATACAAAAATATTGTAGATGCACGAGAGTAAGGATAAAATAACAGAGCTGAGGATTGACAGAAAGAAATAGAGAAAAATTCCAGTGACGCGGCATAATCTCGGCGCATCGCGTCGACTGGAAAAAAATGTGCCTTAGCCTAAATTTGAAGAATAACTTCCAGTGCATCGATGCGATGTTAATGTATCACGTCGATGCGTAAGTTCTGTACCTTAGAAAAAATTTTATCTGCAATTTCCAGTGCATCAATGCGATGTCAACGCATCACATTGAGGAAAAAAGTTTAGACACTTAGTCTTATTTTGAGGAGCAAATTCCAGTGACACGACATGATGTCAATACGTCGCGTCGTGTGGTGAAGAACTTGACTTAGTCTAATTTTTAAAGGTAAATTCCAGTGGATCAATGCAATGTTGATGCGACGCATTGCTTTGTTGATGCGATTATCGACGTGTTGCGTCAAGGCTTCAGATCTAGTGAAATTTTCCCAAGTATAAAAGGAACATGTGAGCAAAATTCCAAACACTTTTTGGAAAGCATAGGAGCAGCGAAAAAGTACAAAGTTCTCTCTTTTAGGATTCTTAGACATTCTTTTCAACTTCTTTATTTCAAGATTCATTCTTGGGATGATTAATTACTTATTTTTGATGTTTAATTCAAACATGAGTGGCTAAATACCCTTGTTATGGGGTTGAGGCCAAGAACATGATTACTCCTTGATATTCTTTATATTAGTTAGTTTTTGGATTATCACTTGGGTTGTTTTTAATTTCTTGAGCTTAATATTTTAATGCTTAGCGACCATTAGAATAAATTTATATTTCTATGTGAATCCGGGAGGAGAATCGTAGATTAGAACGAGGAAATTAAGGATCAAGGTTCGTACCCTTTTATAAAATAAGGAGTTTAAATTAACATCTAGGATAGGGATATACTTAGAAGTCTCGGTTGATTAAATTGCAAGAAGAGTACTAAATAAATCTAGAAGAATTCTTGTATCTTTTTGGGAGTTGTAGCTTCAATATTCAATAGATAGAAGATTTGAGGTCGGAGACAAAAATCGTTGCTTAAACATTGCAAACCAACAACCTGATAACCAATTAAACTACTATAATAATGGAGATTTGTATGATTTTTCAGAAAGCCTCAACCCTTGAATTCTTATCATTATTGTTTATAACCATTTCTTGCTTTTCTTTAGTCATAAACTTTTATTTCTAATTAATTTATTTATATTTTTATTCTCAAGTTAAAAATCATCTTGATACTTTACAACACTTAATACTCATTGTCTAGAACTAACCTATATGATTAGAGATACAGGGTAAATTTCCCATAGATTCAGAAGAAAATTGTTACATATCATGAAGACGCAAAAGATCGTGTTGATCAAAGTCAAAAACATTGTAGACTCACTAGAGTAAGGATAAAAGAATGGAGTGAGGATTGATGGACAGAAATAGAGGAAATAAAGAAAAATTCCAGTTACATGATGCTATCTTGACGGCTTGCGTCGACTAGAAAAAAGTGTGCCTTAGCCAAAATTTGAAGAGAAACTTCAAGTGCTTCGACGCGATGTCAACGCATCGCGTTAATGCAAAAGTTCTGTGCCTTAGCCAAAATTTCATCTGCAACTTCCAGTACATCGACGCGATGTCGATGCATTGTGTCGAGGAAAAATATTTTGATACTTAGTCATATTTTGAAGAGAAAATTCCAGTGACACAATGGGATGTCAATGTGTCACGTCATATGGTGAAGAACTTTACTTAGTCTAATTTTTTTAAAGTAAATTTTAATGCATCAATGTGATGTTAACGCGACGCGTTGGCTTTGTTGATGCGATTATCGACGCATCGCGTCAAGGCTTCAGATCTGGTGAAATTTTCCCAAGTATAAAAGAAGCACGTGAGCAAAATTTCAAACACTTTTTGGAAAGAATAGGAGCGGCAGAAAAGCACAAAGTTCTCTGTTCTTAGACATTCTTTTCAACTTCTTTATTTCAAGATGAGAAAATAGTCAAAATCCACCCCCAACCTTTACCCCAAATCCTAATTACACACGTATACTTTGCAAAGGTCCTATGACCCCCCTGAACTATTTTAAAATGGAATTATTACCCCCCTCCCCCAAACTATTTTAAAGTGGAATATCTACCTGTCTAAAAGCTCATACCCAAATTTAATTTTAATTTGTGGTCTATATGCCCTGCGATGTGTCATTCCACGTAATTCCACATCATATTTTTTTTTACTATAAAAAATTAATTCCACATCATATGCCATTCAATTCTTCTTCTTCTTCTTCTTCTCTTCTTCTTCTATTTTTTTTCTTCTTCTTCAATGGCTTCTTCTTCTTCTTCTTCAATGGTGTAATGAATCATATGGAATTCACCCAATAGGTAATCTTATCAAAATAAAATCAACTATAAGTGTCTCGCATGTAATTACACCTTTAATTTATAATACCGCAGACCCTTTGTTTTCTTTTCCATTTTTCTTCTTCTTCTGTCCCATTTAAAACTTCATTCATTTTCACTCCGCCAGCAACCTTGATGTTTCTTTAGCCCCAAATTTAAATAAGTTTCTCCAGTTACCACTATAATTAGTTTTTACTTTTATTGATTCTCTAGAAGAAATAAAAATATGGTGAAAAATACTTTCTTCCTTGGAAAAATCTAACTTACTGTCTGTGGCCATTTGCATAATAAAAATCTAACCTACTTTCAATCTGAATTGATTCAACATTCTCACATAATTTGAGTTCTTTGATGCCATTGAAGAAGAAGAATAAGAATAAGAAGAAAAAGAAGAAAAAATTTCATTGATAAGTTCTTGGATGCCATTGAAGAAGAAGAAGAAAAATTGAAGAAAAAGAAGAAGAAGAATGGAAGAACAAGAAATGAAGAAGAAATAAAAATAATAATTAAAATAATATATATTTATTTAAAGAAATATTAAAAATAATTTTTTAAGAAATTATTTTCGTTCTCACTCTCTTTTAAAGAGAGTGAAACACACTCTCTTTCCATGTCAACATTGGAGGGGTAATAATTCTATTTTAAAATAGTTCAGGGGGATCATAGGACCGTTGTAAAGTATAAGTGTGTAGTTGGAATTTGGGGTAAAGGTTGGGGGCTTTTGACTATTTTAAATTTCAAGATTCATTCTTGGGATGATTAATTACTTATTTTTTATGTTTAATTCAAACATGAGCGGCTAAATACCCTTATTCTGGGGTTGAGGCCAATAACATAATTACTCTTTGATATTCCTTATGGTGGTTACTTTTTGGATTATCACCTGGGTTGTTTATAATTTCTTGAGCTTACTAGTTTACTGCTTGGCCACTATTACAATAAATTTATATTTCTATGTGAATTCGAGAGGAGAATCGTAGATTAGAACGGAGAAATTAAGGAGCAAGGTTCTTACCTTTTTATAAAATAAGGGGTTTGAATTAGCATCTATGATAAGGATATACCTAGAAGTCTTGTTTGGTTCAATTACAATAAGAGTACTTAATGAATCAAGACGAATTATTGTATCTCTGTAGGAGTTGTAGCTGTAATATTCAATAGATAGAAGATTTGAGGTTTGGAGACACAAATCGTTGATTAAAGCTTGCAAACCAACAACCTGATAACCAATTGTAATACTATAAGAACGGAGATTTGTATGATTGTTCAGAAAGCCTCAACCCTAGAATTCTTGTCATTATTGTTTAGAATCATTGCTTGCTTTGTTTTAGTCAGAAACTTTTATTTCTAATTAATTAATTTATATTTTTATTCTCAAGTTAAAAATTATCTTGATACTTTACAACACTTGATACTCATTGTCTAGAACTAAAAGTTGGTTAAATTTCTAGTTTCTTAGTCCTCATGGGAATGATATCTGATTATCTAAATCACTATATTACTTGTATGATCACGTGCACTTGCGTGTGTGTCTGAGCCGTAACAGGGACTGACACCAAATTCTACTACTATAAAGGGAGTTACAAAGAAAGTGTGTCTCTGGGGTCTAATAATATATAAGCATAAAGGTGAAAGACTTGCAACATACTAGTAACCACATCAGGAGGACCCTCCTGATCTTGTCGAGTCTGGAGGGCATAAAACCTATTCTGAAATTGTGCAATAGTTGCACTAAAAGTGGAACACTGCTGAGTCAGGTGACCTACTAGAGGATTTAGTCTAACCATGCTAAAGAAATTCCTTACCTTTATGTGCAACCACTGGGCACTCTCTTATCCCGTGGCCTGACTTTCCACACCTAAAACAAGCATCACTACCCACCATACACTCACCTTTATGGTTCTTACTATATCTCTGCAAACTAATTTAGTGCAACCACTATTCATACTACCCTGGGACTTAGAGCTCGGCACCCTATCATGAGTATCATATCTGAACTTAGGGACTAGAACACTGGTAGAAGATGGGGCTGGGGATGAACATTTATGGCAAAATTAAGAACAATTCCCACTATTTGACCTTGACTGGGATAAATTTAAGCTACCAGTTCTGGCCCTCTTATTTTCCCTTTTCCTTTCCTTAATTTTCTTATCTTCGATCTATTGGGATGAACTATCAACTGGGAGATATCCATATCCTTAACCAATATTGTCGTTATACACTCCTTAACTATATCCTCAAAAACACTAGACATAAACTCACTCATTTGGGCCTCAAAGTTGGCCATCATAGTTGGAGCACACCTCACTAACTAATTTGAAACACCCTGGGTTTTGGTCCTTGGAAATTTCCTGGGTTTTGGGCTTTATAGAAATCATATAAGTCACCATACTAGTCATATGGTGAGGGTATAAGTTAGGTGACCCAGTCATATATTATCTAATGTTGGGTAGTTAAGTTTCTGAAATGGGTACAACTTGGGTAGGTTACGGGTCATAGGTTTGGTTTTTCCTTCACTTAATCTGAAACTTAGTAACTTAAATTGGAATGGAGTATGAGTGGCTCATCATGAGTCATGAGATAGGGTACGATTGGTATATTTCAACTCGTACATTGGACAGTGTCAACCTCTCTTGATTTTGCCTAAGGTATGGGTTAAGGGTACTTGTCTTATGCTTAGGTACATTAGGGCTTGGTGGTTGTATGTTGGTTAGTGTTGGGGGTCCAAGGGATGCCTAGGGTATGAGTGGTGTGTACCACTCAATGATAGGGTACGGGTGGTATGGTGGAATTGTACCCTCCTACGATAATTTTATGCAGTTTAAGTTAGGGGTAATTTGTACATTTCCCCTCTTAACCTCTTAGGCCCTATGACTTATATCACTCTTGGGACATCATTTACCCTAATATTCTAATCTTAAACACTTAGAAACTCTCTCAGAGGTTCTTGGTTCAAGGAAGGCTAAGGTTTCATCAATAGGACCAATTTGGGACTTACAAGGGTGATTTAACTCAATTATCTTCATAATCTAAGGCATATTAATCTTCCCTCATTGTTAGTTCCAACTAAAGGCATGTTTTATGATTTTTTTCATGGCATAAATATTGAATGGTTTTGGGTTTTCAAATATCTATTGGGGTTTTTGGTTACAATGGTTGGTATGGTTTTCCCATGTCTTTTACTTATGGTTTTCATATAATTATGGTGGTTTGAACATTTGGTTTCATGGGAATGGTAAATTGGTTTATGGTTTTGGCTTTGGAAACACTATTCCCCCAACATGTTTGATAAAATGCTTATAAGAATGTCTTTGGTTAAATTGTTGGCCTTTTATTAAACTATTGCATGGTATAACTTTGTAATGGAACCCTAAATGGTGTAAATAGTTTGGGATGGTTAAATGGTAAGTCTTGGTGGATATGATTTGTCTAATTGAATACCTTGTACGGTACAAAAGAATCACCCAAGCAAACATAATAATGATCACTTATGGGATACATGGGACTCCCCCAAGTTAACTTGATAATGTAATCTATTGGTACATGGGAATCCCTTCTTCTTAAAAAGGAGGGCTAAGAACATTTCTTGTAAGCTATTCCGGTATGATGGTAATACTACTTATAGGCTTGGTTGTTAATAAATAAAATGGTGGTTTGGTTATATGGTAATGGTTTTAATTGGGCAATAATGGAAGGGTGTGATAGCTAACTGATAACACTCAAACTACACCTCTCTTACAAGAATGTAAGAGATCATTGTCAATATATAACCCAACTAGGTTAGGGTCGAATCCCACAGGGAATATGGTATGAATTTGAGTTTTTTGTGGGTTAATCAACTGATAGTTATCAGTTTCCTATGAATAGGGGTTTTCGGAAAGGTAACAAATAATTACTTCTCAATTTAGTGTTTGAAATCTATATGATAAGGAAAACCAGAGTTATGTTCACTATGGATATTGGGATTTGACAGACGCTAGTAACGGTTCAAGATTTTTGTGGTAGGTAGGAACAGCAGACTATCCTTGTCGAAGTTACATCTAAATATTTCTCAACCTATTTAGACATTTAACCACATAATTCCCTTGTACTTAGGAAATTTTTATTTCATAACAGGATGTTATCTCAAGTTAATTAATCTTGTTATAGCATTAATTATTAAATGGAAGTTTGATGCTTCCAAGTCCCTGTTGATAATTCACTTCTTACTAGGGCTGACTTCTTATCTCAAGCAAATCACCAATAAGCAAGGCCTATTGTTTGCAACCAATAGTCAGAGTATAAAATAATAGAATTAACAAGAAGTTTCTACCACCGTTAGAATCTTGAACACTTAGTTACGTTACAAACCCAAATCCATAGATCCCACAACTCGGGTTAAGGAAATTTAGCTACTCATAATAAAATAATCAAGACAAAAAGTTGAATTCATAGTTTGATAGATGAACTTATAGCAAGATGAATAGCAATAAGTGTTTCTCAAATTTGATTTACAGAAGAAAATCTCAAAACAGTTGTAATAATCTCTCCAAAAATAATTGTAAAGTTTAAGTCAAAAAACTAGAGAGAAGAGATTCTCAAAACGTCAGTTCCCCTATCCTCTGATTAGAAAACCCTAACATATGCTTTAAATACTTTAGCCTAATTATGGAAACAAAATCATAGATCACAGTATTTTCTCGGACAGACAACGACGTGTGTAACGATTTATTAGGAATCTGATGACTTATCAGGAATGTCGTCATCTCCTCTTCATTTTTGACAATCTCTTCCTTAGGTTGACGATCAGAAATGATGGCTTATCAAACATGTGACGACTTATCAGAATTGTCGTCGCTTCTTCACTTCAAATCCCATTCCCTACCTAAGCCTAACAATGAGCCTAACGACTTATCACACTTCTAACTGCCTATCACAGATGTCGCCATGAATTCCAGTTGATGCTTATTCTCTGTCTAAGACTGACAGCAACTCCAATAGCTTATCACAAGGCTGATGACTTATCAAACAAGTTGTCAGCTATACTTCCCTCTCTACTTGCTCAAAAATTAACTTTTTTACTTTTATTATTACTGGTTCTCTTGCATCCTGACTTTTACTGCAATATCAAATAGAAAACAATTAAAAACAACAAAAAAATTTTAAGACTTTGCAATTATTCTTAGTTAAAATACTCAAATGTGTTAGCATCTTCTCACACATCACTAACCGTGAAGGTGTGAGTCCAATGGAAGGACACAGAAAACTCATATTTTCAGAGAGGATTGTTCATCGACCATATATGATACTTAGGGGGTACACGGGATTCCCCTAAGTACACTTTTACATATGTATCATAGAGAATAAAGGGTACTTTGGAATCCCCTACTCATATGGTATCTCCAGTTTGTGCAGCTACATGCATCGGGGCCCGTTCAGGGGATTACACTGGACCCATATAGCGCATGCGTAGTTCTAGAATGGTTAAGCAACACATACTTAGTAATGGTTTTAATGGCATTACAAACTTGATTCTCTTTCCCAGTATGGTTATATATATGTACGTATGGTTGTGGGTGCATATGGTTGGTTTACTTTATTTTAAAGATTGAAATTATTTTATCCTTATCCTAAGTGCATGCTAGCATTCACCTTCTAACCCATGTAATACAGGAACTGGTTGTTCTACTCCTCCTACTTAATGTTCGGATTCGGGATCAGCTCTATTGGATTGAAGTGGTGAGCTTCCATACTCTAAAAGGCTCCATTTCATGTCATAGATGGTTTTACATACTTTGGTCATTGTATAGACATTAGTTTTGACTATGGTTGAGACATGTCCCAATTGAATATTGTTTTACTTTTAGTTAGAGGCTTTGTGGAACTACTATGGGTTGGTATGGGCAGTTTTGGTATTGGTGTCAGCCTTAGTATTAGAATTGGTATTGGGGCTAATACTGTTTGACTGTATTTATAATTGTTCCATCCTTTTTTGTATCGTACTTGGTTATTATTTTGGTTTTGGTATGGTTATTGGTTGGGTATTGGATGGTTGAACTTTCTTGGGTTGGTCATGGTTATGGACCTATCCCAAGGTCTGGATTAGTACAAATATGCTATCTTATTATATGTTTGGAATTCATCTGATTTGGGGTATACATTGTGCTATTGGGTTAGGTAACGAGTGTGGTCCTCGATCCTAGTTGAACTTAGGATGCCCATTACAACAAGTCCTCGGTTTGAGTCATGTTAAGTTAGTATTAGAGCTTTAGGTTCATGGTCAATTGGGAGTCCACAAAGCCGTGTTGAGTAGAGTCTCTTTTAAGGGTGTGTAGTGCTCCATACTCATAAGAGAGAGGCTACAAGGAATTTAGGAAATATTTCTATCTATGTGTTCTATTTTTAAGGGAATCTAAGGTCTTAGATTCTTTTAATTTCCATTTGCTTGTCTTTCATATCATGCCTCGACAATTTGAATTTTATAAATACTACTCTATCCCAACTAGGGACAATATTGATGGGACACACTCTACTTAGGGGATTTATACTCGATCTAGGGGTCCAGTCCCTAATGTTTTTTGAGTTACATTGGTTCCACCCAATCCTTCTCAGGCAGAAGTGATGAATACATAGTTTCGTTAGTTGATTCATTTAATTGCTCAATTGGTATCCTCTCAGGCTGAACGTGGTGCATCTGGTATTGCATCTTCTGAGGCCATAAAGGTTTTCCAGTTTATGAGGTTGAATCCTCCAACTCTTACTAGTGTTAAGGTACAAAAGGATCCTTAGGGTTTTATGGATGAGATGGAAAAGATCTTTAGGGTCATGCAGGCCACGAATATGGAAGGGGTAAATTTTGCTGCCTATCAGCTAAAGGATGTGGCGTACCAATGGTACAAGGAATGGGATTAGACAAGGGGTTAAATTAAGGAGTAGACTCTGTGGGAGACATTATCTAATCCATTTCTATACTGTTTCTTTCCTATGGAGTTAAGGGATGCAAAGGCGGAGGAATATGTTAATCTGAAACAGGGGAAGATGTCAGCCAAGGAGTATGCCTTGAAATTTCACCAAGGAGTATGCCTTGAAATTTCACCATTTATCTAGGTATGCTCTGAAATTGGTGTCTGATATGAGGGCCAGGATGAAAAGCTTTCTAGTACTATGTTTTCAATTTAGTATCATTTAGGTATGAATGATCCCAAGGGGGAGATATTGTAATACCCCAAGATTTCATGTTCTAAATCTCTAAAAGATAGCCCATGAAGTTAGCTTTCCAATACCACAAGTGTTTCCTTGATCTAATATCATGGAAAGAAGTTATACAATTTTGCCTTTAAGTGTCAATCAGCTGTCAGTGCCTACGACTCATATGATGACCCATAATTATATCTTATTATTTGTTAAGTGTAATTGCAGTCACAACGGCATGTAATCCAAGAATTCAACCCAGTGGTTACAAGTCCCGCATACGACTCGTATCCAGACATTACGAGTTGTTATGAAGACTCATAGCCTAACCAGTAAAGGATCCAAGAATCAAGACTCATGTTTTGGTAGTTTTATAAGTTACTTAGGCACATATTAAGGACCCAAATATCTCCTAACTTATAGACAAGTCGAAACAACCCTTAGTGATTAAATTCTTGTAAAGAATATAATTATGGTCATATACAAATGAGTATACCTTTAGGTACACTAAGAGTTTATGATCTTAATACCCACTAAAATATATATAATTGAATTATCTTTCCAACTACAACAATTTTTCCTCAATCCAATATCAGGGTGAAAAGTTATGGCTAAATTACTGAAGCACTGTCAAAGCTGCCAGTGGTTACGACTCCTGATGAAGACTCGTAAGAAGACCATATGAGCTGCCAAGAGGAGTCATAACTACGATAGTAGGGGTCAAAATTTTGATTCCTGGTGACAACTGAAGACACGACCCATACCCATAACTTATGAGTCATCACAAAATTCGTCGGGACGGCTTTAAGACATTTTCTAGACGATTTATAAGGGAAATTTTTGTCTTTTCCCACTTTTTTCACCATAAAACTATGTCGTTTAAGCTATTTTAAGGCTTAGTATAGTCCAAAAATTTCTCAAATACATTATTCAACCATAACTCCACTTAGAGAAATCAAAAGGGGTGATTTTCTCTTTTCTCCAAGGTAATTAGAGCTCTTCAAGTTCAAGCTCAATTCCAAGAAATTCACCCAAAGATTTTATAATCAGGTACGTGTGGTATTCATCAATGGATTCGTTTCAACCATTGAGTCCCAAAAATCCCCTTTTTGTTCATATATGGATTTTTAATTGTCTTTTACAAAATTATCCATATAAATCATGAATTTAATCCATGTCATCTTAGAAAATTGAATTCAAGCCATGTCAACATGTTTCCTCATGAAAATTAGATTACTTCATTCTTTAAATTTCACCAACTCATGTCATATTCAATTGCCCCCATGTCAAATTATCAAATTATGAATTAAACCATGTGAAATTACTATTCTCCCAAGCTTAATACATTAATATATTCAAATTCATAGACTTCATCAATTTGGTGACACGTATTATGTTTTGGGTCTTTAAATTGGGACTTTATGTTACTGTTTTAAGTGTTGTTATCAAATTTTGTAATCATTTAGTGCTGGTGTGTAATGAACACCCAATACCTAAGTGTTTACTCTTGTTTTAGAGTTTCAAGTAACAAGTCAGTCAGAATCATGATTTTAACAACATATTAAGATCATCACTTTTATAATGAACTCAATATTATTTCATGTTAAATATATCAGTTTACATGGTCATAGTTATATTAGATTAAACATGCACTGTATTTTACAGAATAGCTTATATGAGAAAATCAGTTATCAGTGCATATATCCGTTATGTTCCGCGTTAGTTTAGTTGGGAGTAGGATTTAGCACCGAATGAACCCAGGGATGGGGATTCACTTGCCAGTAGTGGGTGTGACCTTTAGCAGTAGTCCCTACGTTCCATAACTACGTAGCCAGCATAGGTTTTTAGAGGTCTCCCTACTAGTAAAGGTTAACATTCTCTTAGGGGCACCAGCCAACAGAAGATGACACCCTAGTCCTTCCAGACACCAGATTAGTGGATCCACACAGCCAGTGTTAGTACCCATGGCAAGGTACTGACACCTTTCAAATTGGGGTCACAGGTTAGAAATCGATTAGCTCAAATTGGGGCATGCCGATTACATGGTAGCTCCCACAGTTTCAGTTAGTACTCAGTCTATACCAGTTCGGTTTGACTTGACCAAGTAATCAGATTATCAGTTATTCAGTTATTCAGATCATTTCAGTACATATTTTACTTGGTCTTGCATTCATCTTACATATTTGTGTTTTCATGCTCTGTATCCATACATAATCCTCAATTTAGTTTTACAGCATGTTTAGCTTTACATGAGATTTACATACGGTATTCATGCTTCTACCGCTTCATAGCTTATAGAACTATTTTTGGCTCATGATTTATAAATTTTACTAGGACTTTTAGTTTTCATGTACAACCATGTTTAAAATGCATGTTTCAACAAATAGCTTATATCTTCAGTTGTAAAGAATGTTTTAAATATTTTCATGATTTAGTGCATGTCCCCGTATACTCAGTACATTCTAAAGTACTGACCACATATATGCATTAGTGGCTACGTTACTTCATAATGTAGGTACCAGATGTAGTCCACACACCAAAGTCGGATAGTTCTCAGCTTTTAGCTAAAAGGTGATGAGTTCTCTTGTTTCGGGGACTTCAACCAGTTGTAGTTCATGTATTGTATTATTATTATTCTTACGTATTGATCTGTCGTAGTTGGAGACATGTCCCAGCCAGCTATATTCAGTTTAGTAAAGGCTTCATAGATGATTAGTTAGACTTATTCATGTAATTCAAGTTCTTTATTAAAATTTATCGTGATGTAAACTATTACAGTATCTTATTTATTCAGATTTTGTCATGACTTTGTTTTCGCTCAGCAAATTTAGCTTTTATTTACATTATAAATCAGTTTCTCAAGTAGTATGATAGTACATGGGTTAGTTTGGGATCACTAGAGATTCTAAGCACTATGTTACGACTAGGGGGTAGTCTCGGGTCATGACAGACCACTTTCCACCATCCCTACCACTCTACTACTAACCTCTACTCTGATCAGAAAATCTAAACTTCTTACTCTGTCTCTCCCCTATTTCTGCCTTCTTCTTCTTCTCTTCCCCAACCTGCTGCATATATATAACCAATTTGAAGATATCCATATCCTTATTCAGCAAGGCAACATTTTCTTTAAAATCAAATCATGGGACAACCTAGAAGTAAATTTCCTTATTCCAGCCCTCATGCTAGATACTAACTCAGGAGCATATCAGGACAACTAATAGAATTTTAAGGCATACTCCTTGATTGTCATCCTGTCTTTCTTCAGATTAACAAACTCTACTACTTTCACCTTCCTCGGCTCTTGAGGAAAGAAGAAGTCCAAAAAAGAATTTGAGAAATCATCCCACAGTGCAGATTCGGCATCATCTCCCCTACACTTTTTCATTCCTCATACCACTGGTATGGTACATCCTTCAGTTGATAGGTAGAGAATTTTACACACTTCACATTATTAGTATGTATCACACAAAATATTTTCTCCATCTCATCGATAAAGTTTTATGGAACTTCCTCAACTTTAGAACCACTGAACATAGGAGGACTCAAACCTCATAAATTGGCCAACCCCTGTGGCCTTCGAATATGGAGTAATAGATGCTACACGCTCAAAATGAGAAGATACCAACTGAGCCAACATATGAATAGACCAACAAAATTCCATATTCGATACATCATCCTAAGGAGCTCGAGGAGGAGTAAAGGGGACTAGTGGAACTCTAGAAAGGAAATCAGGAACTAAACCCCTAGATCGGGTCTGTACCCCATAAGCAGCGTGTGTTCCATCAGCATTGTCCTCAAGTGGGATAGAGAAGTTTTCGTGAGCTTTAGATCATCTGGGAGGCATGATATAAAAAGCGAATAAATAAGAATTAGAGAAGGTTCAATACCTTAGACTCTATAGCTTGAAACAGAACAACAATAAAGGGAAACATTCTTAAATGTCTCGTAGCCTCTCCTTAATAAGTGTTGTACACTACACACCCATAAATGAGACTCTACTTGATACGATTTTATTGGAAACCCAACGAAACCAAACCTAGGCTTTGAAACCACCTTTTTCATGACCCAAACCAAGGCCTGGCCATTACGAGTATCTCAAGTCCCACATCGACTGGAGATCACCCCTTTACCTAACCAACCAAAAAACCACACCCCAAGATTGGATAAATTCCAAACATATAACAATATAGCATAAAATAGCTTAAGAAAGTTTTAAATGTATATCCATAACCAACAATCGATGACTAACTAAATGATTAGCCAAAACTGCCCAATAGCCACAGTAGTCAAAACAATGCCTTCAAAATAATAATCAAAAACTGAATATCAATAAAGTGTAGGGACATGCCCTCGAAAATAACCAAAATAAGTCTAAGACATAAAAGGAACAAAACATGAAATGTAGACTTCCGCTGTATGGAATCTCACCACTTCAATGTCAACACACAAGCTGATCTCGAATACTAATCACTGAGTAGGAGGAGTAGAAGTATCGCTAATTCCTTTATCGTGTGGGGATACAGCGTCCGCAGATTATTAGCAGGGTGAACTCTAGCTTGTAACTCAGGGAGAAGGATAGCATAATGACATGATAAACAATTTAATATCATTCAAAAACTAATGCACATAATCAAATACATACACACACATGCATGCACACACACACACACATACGTATATATATATATAAATATATATATATATATATATCATATGTTTGGATAGGGGACAAGGCTTAACATGCTTTTCCAAAAATTTAGCCTAGATTGTGTAGCTCAATTTTCATATAATAATACCCATGGGGTATATGGGCCCCAGATCTAACTCCCTGGTTGGGCCCCAGTGTGTGTAGTCGTACAAATTAGAGAATAATTTCATATATATGCACACGAGGGACTCGAACCTCTCTAATCATGAAATAATAATGATGGGCACTTAAACCTCCCTAGTCACTTTGACCCCTATATCGGCAAATGCAGTTTCCAGTATGGGTCAGTCGAATCTACACTTTCTTGACTCAGCTACACAACCCTTATTATAACCCAATTAAAATAAGTATCATATATGCCCATTCATTTAACCATATTCCACAATAAGGCATACATTGTTGGTATCGCCATACCAACTACACTTTCAAAGTAACAACAACATGCCTAAAATAATTCCCATTAACTTGGTAAAATAAATCCTTTTGTTCATTAATACAAGGTAGGAGACACTGACCCCCTTATTCATTAAATCATACCATTGTATTTCAAATATCTCTTTATAGCATATAATAGTTTAAGACCAGTTCAATTATACAAATTTTCACCTTTCTCATATCTCAAAACCAATTTCATACTACGGGTTATGGTTATAACTACTTCAAAAGTCACAAGTTTGGGAAAAATCATAATTTCCTAGTTCATTCACTATACCCATGTACCCACAAGTTCAAAAACCATAATCAAAGCATGAAAATCATATATAAATCAAGAGAAGTATTGTTTAATTCATAAACATTAAAAAATCCCAACCTTTGTTTCAAAACCAATATAAATATCACATGAATAATACTTTAAAACACATTTTTTTACAAAATTAACAATGAGGAAATACTAGCATGCCAAAAATAGTAAGATAAATGGAGAGAAACCACCTTTGAAAGCTCTAAGTGATCAACCTCTTGAACACCCTAAGTGTTCTTGTCCTTTAGAATTTGGGAGTATTAAGAAGTAACGTTGATTATTTTTGAGTGATAATGATACCCTAAAGAGGTTATAAGTCATGGGTTTCAAGTTGGATAAGAGGGAAAATATTTAGAATACCCTTAATTTAAAAGTTGAAAAGGGCTTGTCTTTGACTATGAGTCGAACATCGACTTATAACCACTCCTTACGACTCATCACCACGAGTCGTAATAAAGGAATTACCACCAAGGTACCCTGCATTGCTGACCTTATGACTTAGCCATAGAAATCATAATAGGATACTACGACTCGTAGGGTCCAGTATTAGTTAACACAAAACCCAAATTGAGACTTGCACTAAATACCCTACGATTATACCTAATGACTCATAATGTATCCTTACAGCTCTTAGTGATCCACTCATACTCAGAGAAGAATCAAGCCACAAACTTACTGATTTGGTTATGACTCGTCAGGACACCCTACGACTCCTAGGGTCCAGCCGTAACCAGGGAAGTAAGCTTAAAGCTCAAGGAATTTTCAAGGGCCAAAATTTGGGTGTTTCAATTATCCATATATTTGAAGAGATCAAAACAATCTTGAGAGTTATCTGTTAGAATAACTATTATAATTTTATCCAACAGATGACTCATTTATCATAGAAATGAAACCAGCAGTAAGACTATTTTGATTTCTTCCAATAGATAACCCATCTATTGCAATAATGATACCAACATTTGTGAATACACCAACACCAATATTACCAATACAGCAACACCAATAATTTTTAATACACCAAAACCAACAACAACACAAACATATCAACAACACCCACACCACTAACACCAATTCCAATATATACTAATAACACTAATATTTACCAATAAACCAACACCAATTGCATCAATATTTACCAACCTTTACAAACATAATAACATAAATAAAACAAATAACACCAACATTTATCAATACACAAACACCAATAATATGAACATTTATTAATATTTATAAATACAGTAAACTAACACCACCAACATCAGCAACAATATCAATACACACCCAAAGTAAACAAACAAAAAAATCAACAGTTATTTAAGTAAGTGTTCACTTAAACCAACAGTTGTTGAATTCGGTCACAATAGATGTCTCTATATAAAATTTAAAATTCAAGTTTTACTATGTTTACAATAATGTTCGAGAACAAGAACTATAATATCAACAAAAAATTATATTTCATTCAGTCAAACACCATTTTAAGAGATGACATACCAAAAATTAAGGCTTTCTGGATTTTCTTGAGATCTCATTTCATTTTTACGCATCAAATATTAAAATTGTTAACTCATATTAGAAGTGAATTTAACTCAAGATCTTTATCTTCATAACTAAAAATTCCTAATTTTTTGTAAACAAAAAAAAGGTCTTTACCTGTGAAGAGGAAAAAAATGATGTTTGAAATTCGAAAAGAAATAATGAAGAACTCAAAGTTGTTGACTAATTTTGAAAGTTGTTGGAGAACATTATCGATAATTCGCAGCAGCTATTGGATGGTGGTTTCTTTTGAGAGAGACGGGCGAGACATTTGAGAGAAGAGAGAAAGGGTGCTTTGATTTTTGAAAAACAAATTTTTCTTTTTTTCTTTTTATTAAAAAATAATTGTGGTTTGTTGTGTATTTTTGAAAATATTAAGAAGTTTTAAAAAAAATTATTGAGTCCTCAATTAACTTAAACTAATATTTAATTGTCTTTGACACTTAGACTTGGTCAAGAGTCACCAAAAGTTAAAACAAGATTTTGGAGACTCTATCTATTTAATTTTCTCATGAAAGTTGGTTAGAAGATAGAGGTTTGTAATGTAGACATCTTTGGCTCACATCAACCATCTTTCTTTTATAGGCTTATGCCTATTTATCAAATTTACAAGAAATCTAAGAGGGACTTATGTCCATCAAATTTCTAAGAAAGTTGTATTTCATATTTTATTCTTTCCAATTTCATTGCTTTCATTAAATAAAAGTTAAATGACAAAAGATTTCTCTCCTTAATTTTTCATTATCTGCCTCTGAATATTCTGGTCATAAATGAATTTTGTGGTAGTGAGTAATTCTAATACTAAGTTAAGTATGTTTTAGACAAGGGATCCAACTTATGGTTGTCGATTAGTGTAATTTATTTGAAATACACTGTATTTGGAGTGTGATCCATATGTATTTGGGATACATTATCTGTCTCCCCCTATCATCCCTTTCTTTCTATGTATTTGGGTTTCACAATGTATATGAGTTTTTCAATACTATGTATTTGTGTATTCAATATTGATTTCTATGAGTGTATCCTACAAAATATAAAAACAAGTATCTAATATCAATTTCATCAATGTATCCAATGGTATATCTAGTGTATCTGTGCATAGATACATGTATCTGGTATCAAATATGCACTAATATTTCCTCTAAGTTCCATCACCAATAATGCATGTGGAGAATTATGGAAACTTTTTGTTTTGGAAGAATTGATGTGGTAAAGTTGACTTTAGTCATCATCTATAGAA
Organism: Capsicum annuum; assembly: GCF_002878395.1. Classification (NCBI taxonomy): domain Eukaryota; kingdom Viridiplantae; phylum Streptophyta; class Magnoliopsida; order Solanales; family Solanaceae; genus Capsicum; species Capsicum annuum. Next base: position 122,610 of record NW_025888803.1, on the reverse strand, counting down.
GTTAAGCTCGTATCAAAATTCTATCAAACATCAGCTCCAGAATGTAATTTTTGGATTTATAGGAATATAAGTTTGGGTATCACGATATTCAGATACATTTTGAAGAGTTTTTGAGTTTTAGGAATCGAAAACTTAAGAGAGCTGACCAAAGTCAACGTTCGAGGTTAGAAAGGTCATTTTTTGAGTTTTGATGATTCAATAGGTTTGGAAGATAATTTTTATTTATTTTAAGGTTTGGTTCAGTTACTAATTCTTTCGGATGATTTTTGAGCTGTTATTTGGAAATTTACCAAAGATCCAATCAAAATAACCTCGTTTAAGTGTTTAGATAATTCCACCAGATCTTGAATGGTGTTTTACAAATTATTTAATCTATTGGCTTATGTTCAAGTGGTCTCAGATGAGTATCGGGTTCTTGTTCAGAGTTTGAAGATTTATAGTGTTAAGTTTTAATAGTACTAGATGAAGAAAATGAGATCTACTTGGTGTTTGGATGGAACCATCACATCCATGTTGAAATTTTGTAACTAGCGCAAAAAGAATTGGTATATTTTTTTACCATATGAGAGATATATGTCCTCTTAATGAAAAATATTATTTGTTAGCGCACAAAAGTGTTGTTTTGCACCTATAGCAACCAGAATTAGACTTTTAGCAATTAGAAATGGATTTAATGACCAGAATCACACCTACACCATGTATTTAATTTTACACTTTGTTCATTCACTAAAAAATAACTTTTGAATCTAGAAAGTTCTAATGAAGGAGATTTTTTATGTGATTTTATTGTATGATCATTGAGTGCATGTTTATACCCTTATTCATTTTCTAAACATAATTATTTTATTTTTCATGATTTTGATTTACAAATCTGAGATTTAAATTCTCAAAGTGAAGAAATCAAAAGTATTTGGTTTGGGAATCAATTTTTGATGAGTTTTCATTGATTTATGAAACTTAAGGTCCTTATAGTATGAAAAAATTATTTTTACATAAATTTACCAAATTATTAATTTTTTTCTCATTTAAATCGCGTATTAGCATGAAAATTGTAGATTTTGAGCCTAAAGTTAAGAAATGATATTTTGATGCTTTAAAGGTCAATTTGAGCTCCCTTTTGATGAAATTTCTTATTCTAATAAGTTATGGGTAATACAATTTTTGAATAAAATTCTATTTTTTCCTTGAGGACTTGGGGTTGACATTTTCATCTCGAATAGAAGTATAGCAATATGCTTACTTTTTTTATGGTGCTTTATGGCACGGTTCAGTTTTGAGGTACGTTATAGCTTATCTTTCTTCAGACTTTACTTGGAGGAGAATTTATAATGTTAATTATGGTATAGGATAGGAGAATTAGTGAATTATGGTAGTAAAGAGATGGATTATTGTTGTGATTCTAGAATTGGGACTTATATAGTTAAAGCGATTTGGGATTTGATTTCTAGCTCAACAATGAGGCTTGTAGCCTATGTTCATGAAATGAATATTATCTTGTAAAGTTGTTCATATTTATAATATCTAGATTTATCGTAGAATTTTCTTCATGCATATTCATTTATATCATCAATCATTGGATTGTACTATTGGAAACATTGGTTTTTAAAATAAACCAAACCATCTTCTATTTATTTGGTCAAAGATAAAATGTTGAACAAAGAGATAGGATGCCTTATATTAATTTATTTTAAGGTATGATATGGGTGAGTTTTGTGCATCTCGGGTTGGATTTTAGATATGGCATATAGACCTAGTGAGTTCTCCACGGGTCGACAACATACCACTGTGGAAGGGTCTATATCGGTAGAAATTGGTCATTCTATATAATTAAATATCATGATATTGCATCATACTTTGTTTAGTTTGTGTCTTAGTGTAATCTGTAATGATTATAGACATTGAACTGTTGGAACTTTTCTATGTGCAGGAATATCTTAGTATTCTTTACTCGTTATAGTATCCGCTTGAGCTTATTTAACATATGATGACTACTTAGTACAAGTTATTATACTCACTCCCACTTTTCTACATCTTTTTGTTGCAGATTCTTTTGCAAGTTTCCAATACGGTCCTTTATTTGTGCAATTATTTTTTACGTGAAGTTATGATGAGCTCTTACCTTTGAAGATTGTCCCAACTTCTTCTATCCATTATTTATGTCTTCTTTATTTCATAGATAGTTTTGTATTCTCAATCATGACATCTTGTATTAAAGTCATTCTTGTATTAGTGAAAACTAAGTTTTGGAATTTCTAGTGGAGGAAGTGGTAGACTAGTGAGAAGGGTGTGTAGCCAAATTTAGATTGCATCTATGATTTGGAGACAGATCAAATAATGTTGTAGTTTAGATTATGTATTTTGGGGATATTCACATGGAAATGTGAATAATGATGTAAAAAACTTAATGATAGTCTAATCTTTGTTAGTTGTTCAGCTATGGCAAGAGCACATATATGGTACACAGTATCAAAACTAGTGTTGGTGAATGGACTTGATACGATTGGATAAATAATCAGGTAATAAGCATGGTGATTTGAAATACTAAAATTCTGGGAGTTTTTTATAACAAGGATGGTTGCCCAATGTATGATAAGAAAGAAATACTTCAACAGAGATCCGAATTCCTTCAACGGTCTTATGATATAAAATTATCATTAAGGATTCATCAGTTCAGTGATGTGATATGTATATATACTATTATTATTGTAAGAAAGTGTTAAAAGTTGTGAAGCATTTGTGGATAGTGTAAGAGGGAAGGATTCTAAGAATGAAAAAGTATTTTGTAAATTAAGGTTCAAGATGGTAAAACTGCTTTCGGGGTTCGTATGAAGCGTATACTTTCTACCTTACAAAGTGATTTGATTGGTTTGAGTGTTATGATATAAATGTTATATCTAGACCTGTATTTACTTGACTAAAGTCATGAAGTATGTTAAATTTACTCTTGATTGGGTTTGTGAAAGGATAAATTGACTAAATATGAGGTGACATGAAAGATAAATGAAGATCAAGTGTTAAGAATTCATAAAGGGAGATTATTGATGGATTAAGGCTAAGAGGAGAAAAGTTCTTTTCATTATAGAATTTTATGGGACTATGTAATAATAATTATTTTGCAAGGGACACGTTTATTTGTAAGAGATGAAGACACGGGTACATATTATTTTGGACTAGAGACTAAGTAGTTTGTGTAATGTATTGTTTTTACTTGATGTCACAATCCAAAATAGACACCTTGGTAGCAATTGTCACATCCTCCTATATAGATAAGTCTATCCTAACCCAAAATAATCAATCAAAGTAAAATCAAAATAGTAGACAATAAGAAATAAAAATAATCCCAAATTATATAGAAGAATGCAATCTCAACACAACATATAATAATATCTTGACCACAATATGACCTAAAAGAAAAGTGTAATGTAATGCAATATGATGATATGATGAAATGTGTTGCGTCCAGGCACACAAACAAGTGTACACAGTTGTACAAGTAATATAGGATTAAAAGTTCAGATATCGTACGCATAGGACTTATCGATTAGCTATTTTTATAAATTAAACTAATTCATATTATTTATTTTAGAATTATCTCTCAAAAGATGTATTTATAAATTAAAATAAAATAAAAATAAAACAACTACTAAATAATTAATCAAGAAAAGAGCATACTCTTACACAATCAATGAATGAGTCAATCTAAGATTATGATTTTACTAACAATCATATCTAGTATCACTCCATCAATTTATTCGATTATCTAGTTATTGATTTGTGAGGTTTATTGCATGATACAGGAATGGCCCTCCTTAAATCTTCTATTCAAACTAGTCTCACAACTACATCGTTGAGCGGGGATGTGAGAAGCTAATTCAAATGCATTTATTTATCTTCTCATTTTGTAACCATGTAAAGCGATCTAGGTATATTCATATCCTAGCCGCAAATCAATTCCTTATTTTACTAAAGAAGAGAACTTACTCCTTATATTTTCTTAGCTCTAATCCTCCGTTCTCTTGGTCAGTTCACTTCGAGCTCAAGGATTTATTTTAAGGATCGCGAGTCTTTAAACTAGTAAAAGTAAGAATATAAGAATAACTATAATAATAATTAAATAAATAAAATCAAGTGTTACTAAACAATCATTTAATTATCTACCGTAATTCTAAAACAAGAAGTTTAACTCCATAAAGATATAGAGCAATTACAATAAATCATTCAAAAAAATATAAAAATAAATAAGGAGAAGAATATATGAAACCAATATTCTCTGGCCTCCACATCAGCTTAGCGCTTGCTAGGTGAAAAGTTGAGTAAAAACTAATTTTATGAAATATTTATAGGTGTAGAAAAAAATCCCAAATAAAATAACTAAATCCAAAATGGATTAGGAAAAATATAAGTGGACTGTTGTAGCTAGCTGGGTATGGCTCCAACAAAGCGAACATCTGTTGTATTTTTGATTTTTCAATTCAAATTCAAGGGGTCATATTTGATTATTTTAATAAATAATTTCATTAAGTTGTCTGCTTGATTTTCTTCTATAATCTTCCGTTTTTAATTCGTTTTAGCTTTAAATTTCTTTATCTTCTTATTATTTTAATCCTACACATAAAAATATCATATTCGGCACAATCCATAAAATCAATGGTAAAAAACAAATAAAAATAGTAATTATGAGGCAAATAATGACTAAAACATATAATTTTGACCTAACATCACCACACATACTTAATATCTTGCTCGTCATCGAGAAATCATTAAAGTTCATCTCAATAAATTAAGCTAGAAACACCATCACTTTGATTGATACAAATAGTTTCATGATCATCTTGCAAGAAATACAAATAAACAACAAACCTCTAACCTCCTAACCTCAAAAACAGACTCTTAACTCATTAAATTTAAGTTTGCTCACCTACTCATGTCAAAGAACGTTAATAACATCACCTATATATCATGAAATAAATACCCTCACAAGAAAAAAATATTCCACACACTCAATTTCAACGATTAAATATAATTTAAGGACTTAACATCAAAAAGTAACTCTCACACTCAAAAATAATTCACATGTATGCACAAAGAACCATAGGCTTGCCCATTCTGTACCTCGCCACTAATTAAGCATTCTCGAATAAAATCAAATAGGCTTTTTAACAGGTTGTAATGTTGGTTGGGAGACAGGTAGGAAAACTATATAATAGTGAATTATACTTCGCTAAGCACTTTTTTAGGTTTCATCACACATTATTTTATCATTTTTATTTTCATTCTTCTCTTTAACTATTATTTTCACTAGTATTCTCATCTTATCAAAACCGTTTTAAGTATGTCACTTTGCAGCTATCATTAGTTACCTTTGTAACACTCAATCACTTTCTTTCTTTAGATTTATCAAATTTGTCTTAGTTTAGCTACAGTTCTCAAGGAAGCAGGATGCAAAAACTAGGGACTCAATAAAGGTTAAGGCAAAATATGGCTACCAATAAAAGGCTAGAGGCTCAAGAGGCTAACTAGTGGTATAATATTAGAAAAGGCTAAACTTCAAGACGAATTAAAGAAAGTTTATATCATCTTCTAGAAAGAATAATTCTTTTATTTCACTTTAATAACATACAGAGCAAGTTCTAGACTCAGATGCAAAAAATGAAATATGAAAGAATCTTCACCACACATGGCATAAGCATCAATCAAGATGGATCAACTCCATTTCTAAGATAAATAGGGTCATAACGAACTATAAAATAAAATAAGCTATACATAGAATCATAACTATAAACCTAGGTATCAAAAAATCTGCTATTTTATTTACATTCAAGTACTCATTAGAAAGTCCTATTCAAGTTTAGGTCTAAATTGCTAGTATCACAAAGTCAAAATTGTGGTCTTCTCATTCTCTCCCAAAAAAATTTACTCCTAAAAAATAAAAGATACTCGATTCAAAGCCCCCCTCCCCCCAAAAAAAATGAATGAAAAATAAAAACCAAGGGGTGGATGAAATATGTTTTACTAAAGACAAAAGTTAAAACTAACGAAAACTATTTTAAACTAAAGAATAATCTTTTGTATTTTTTGGTCTTTTTAATTTTTTTTATTTTTATTTTTAAGCAAGCAACTAAAAATTAATGATATTTCTTTTGCATACTTCACCCTAAACAAATATCAACACATTCAAGATTAAGTGTGGGGTGCACGAGACCCATAATGGAAATTGAAGAAAATACTTCTAGCTAGGTCCTAGAGGGCCTCGGGGCCTTTCTTTAACCCTTATTTTACTTTATTTATTGCTTTGGGGACAAAGCATAATTTCAAGTGTGGGGTAGGATCTTCTATATTTTCTTAGGGTGAAGTATGTAATAGAATTTTCTTTTGTTTTAAGAAAGCAACTAAAAATAAAAAGAAAATTCTACATCATACTTCATCCTAAACAAGTATCAAAAGATCTCACCCCAAACTTGATATCATGATTAGTCTATATACAAATAAATAAAGTAAAATAAGGGCTAAATATACTCTATGGGGACCTCTAGGACATAGCTAAAAGTATATTTCTTCAATTTCCATCATGGGTTGCATGCACCCCACACTAAATCTCAAACATTCTCCTTAGTTGATTTGGGTACTCAGACTTCCCTTAAATCTGCAAAAAAAATAGCAAAAACAAGTAACACTAGAACAAAAATAAAAAATAAAATGAAAACTACTTACTAGATGTTGTGTTGCCTTCCAACAAGACTAACTTAATATCGTGGCACGACCCATCAACTTTTTCCTCCACCTTGAGGATATGAATTTCACCACAACAGCGCATCTATTTTTTTTCTTCGCTCATAGGACAGTGGTACAAAGATAAAGGAACCAAGTAATGGATGATGCATGCTAAACAGCTTGGCACTGAAGTGAGGCATGTTTTGTATTGCTTGTCTAGTATAAATTTGAGAGTATAGGATTCTTGTTCCTTATCTTCACACTCTTCAACCAGTTTATATGACTCCAAAGGCATGGTATTATCTAAACATAATATAGAAAATTGCTTTGAATGATACCCAACACATCCCACTTTAAAACTTATACTATTCACAAAATGCTCCATTTTACACACCTTCTTAATGTCAAGCTCATGCAAAAGATGGTAGTTAACTTGTTGGAATTCTTCTTCCCTCTCCACATATTTGCTAGTATCCATAAAAATAGGTGATTGGACATTATGCATCATAATTTTTTAGTCAATTAGTCATTAAAGTTATGAATATCTAGGCCAAATTGCTCTTTCTCTTATATGAGCTCATCTCTTCGCTTGCTTATTGAATTGCCATGATTGTGGGACAAAGACACTTCTAAAATTTGATTTGCTTCTGTAGTTCCATTATCTAATCTTGGTCTACTTCTCTGTCAAAATCACAAATAACAAACTGATCATAATAAAGGCTCAAGTGACGGAAATCTGGACCACCACCTATATTGCATACATCCAATTCAGCAGATTGAGTAAGGGTACACCACTCTCTCCCTTAAAAATTTTGACAAATACTCTCCTGATGGGGTACTCCACAGAAACAATAAGAATCATCACTAATCAACCAGCATCTATCCCACACAAACATATCAAGAAGAGTGATAGGAAAGTAAAAAATTCAAAAATAATAACTATGTTTAAAAAACTATATATAACACAAAAGTATAATATAGAAAAACAATTAATTTCAAAGTCCCCAGCAACGTGGTCAAAAACATATTGCATCCAAATGCATATGCAAGTGTACGGTCGTACAAGTAATATAGGATTGAAAGTCTAGATATCATACCCACAGGGACTTTTCGATTAACTATTTTTATAGATTAAATTAATTCTTATTATTTATTTAAGAATTAAATCAAAAAAGATGTATTTATGAATTAACATAATTAAAAATAAAATAAAATAATTAATGAATAATTAACCAAGAAAAGAGAAGAATCTTACACAATTAACGGATGAATTGATCTAAGATTATGGTTTCTCTAACATCCATGTTTAGTATCATTTTATCAACTTATTTTATTATCTAATTATTGATTTACGGGTTTAATTTTATGATTCGAGAATGTTCATCCTCAAATCGTCTATCCAAACTAGTCTCACAACTATATAGTTGAGCGGACATGTGAGAAGCTAATTAAAACGCATTTATTTATCTTCCCACTTTGTAACCAAGTCAAGCGATCTAGGTATATTCATATTCTAGACCTAAATTAAATCCTTATTTTACTAAGCAAGACATTTTACTTCTTATATTTACTTGGTTCTAAGCCTTTGTTTCCTTTATCAGCTTACTACGGGCTCAAGGATTTATTTTAAAGGCGTAAATCTTTAAGATAGTAAAAGCAGAAATATAAGAACAACTATAATTATAATTAAATAAATAAGATTAAGTGTTACTAAACAATTGTGTAATTAGCTATCATAATTCTAGTAGGGGAAGTTTAACTCTACATTGAAACACCCTATGAATAAGAACGTTGATAAATTTCCTAGATTTGGACTTTTGGACTGGGTACGACCCAAGGGTACCATACGTACCCATGGATACAACTTATGGGGTAGCTTCAGGGTTCAATCATATGCTTCGAAGTATGTTTGGCCTGGATACTTTCCAAGATACAACTCATCATGGTACGAGTCATATAGGAAAAAATAAGTGGTGTAAGGCAAGTCGCATGGTGCTTAAATGAGTTATCATGTGGAATTTGCCCATGGTACGGTTGGTGGGTACAATTGAGTGTACTACTCGTACCCTTAAGTACGAGTTAGTATGGTATGGGTCATATAGGAACTATTAAATAGGATCTTGGCAAGGTCTTTGGTACGAGTTGGGGTACCAGTCGTACCATAGGATATGGATGTCATGGGTAAGTCGTATCCTACTTCGTGGCTTGTTTTAATTTTAAGTCAAGGGTAGTCCAAAAATTTCCTACTTTAGAAACCTAATGTCCTCATATTATGTAATCCTTTTTGGGCCTTTATAACACTTGTTAAAGGATTAAAACACTTCAAATACTCTCTCAAACTTATTCTTGAAGATTGGGGGCTAGGGTTTCTCAAGTGTTTTTCAAAGGGGCTCAAGATTTATGTTTCTCTTCAGAATCTTCTTGTATAAGGAATGTACTCCATCCCTCATTTTCAGTTCCAACTAAAGGGATGCGTATTGTATTTTAAAAATTGATTTATGAATCGTGAATGGTGGTTTATGAAATATATGTTAAGGGTCTTGATGCAAATTGTTTGGTATTGGTTTAAATTATGTTTTTACATGTTTTGGTAATGGTTTACATATTTGGGTGATTGTTGATTATTGTTTAACAAATGGGTCATGGATAACCCGAATCTAAATGGCTTATGCATTGATTTTGGTCTTAGTAACAGCATGTCCTTAACATATTTGATAAAATGTCTAAAAGAATATTTTCACACTATTGTTGGACTTTAACTTGAACTCTTGCATGGTATGGTTTGGTAATGGAACCCTAAATGGATTTGGATGGTTTTTCATGGTTTAAATTGTTTGAATGACATAAATGTCTTAAATGTATGAAATAGTCTAAAATAGTTTAGAATAGTTTAAAGGGTAAGATTTTGGTGGTCATGGTTGATCTATTTAAAAATCTTGCCGGGTACATAAGAATCCCCAAGTGAATACATTAATGAAATTTGTTTGAATAATGATTATGGCTCAATTGATAATTATTTTGAGGTACATGGGAATCCCTAAATTGGTTTGATATGGTAAATAAAAGGGTACATAAGAATCTCTTAAATCCATGAATTGTTGGTTATGGACAATACTTGCAAGTTATTATTGGCATGACGATACCACTATCTAATAGCCTTGGTTAATAAATGGTTAATGGTTTGGTTGGTTACTTGGTAATGGTTTTAATTAGGCTTAAAGAAGAGATGTGTAGAAAAGTAGTGGAAGGTTAAGGTCCCAGGGAGATCTAAACTGGAAACTCATATTTATCGATGTGAGGTTTGGTCCTAGAGACCATGTGCATGATGTCACACTATATATTTTGGGGGATTTACTATTCATCTCAAGGTTATCTCAAACTCCTCTCTTTTCTGTTTCTACCCTGGTAGGTGACTTTGCCATTGCTAAAAAAGTCTATGGGGGTGTGTGGTATCTGCTGGTAATAAAAGGGTCTTTGTGAAATTGTTTGAGTCGGATGTGGCGGATTTCGATGTCATTCAAAAATAGATTGGTGGCACTCATGTTATATGTCAATGGGTTGTCAGATTCATAAAAAAATTATCTTTAGGCTCCATGGTTAGTCAATTATGAAGTGGGAGGATGGTTTCATTCCCTATTTATTAAGGGAAAATTTGTATCATATCTTAAAACTCAGAGGTTGGTTTCAAAAGAGAGGTCTTTATTATTTAGTCTGAGTTAAAGATTCTAACTCAAAAGGTATTTCTTTGCATTTGGTTTTGGTGGTGAACAAATTTCCTAGGGTCCTTTCTGATGACCTTCATGGTGTGTTTCTAATGGGGATATTGGTTTGGGGTTGGTCTTATTTCAGACATTTGTTCAAATTTATATTCCTTTTTTATAGAATAGTTTTGGTGGAGTTAAAAGATCTTAAGGGGAAACTAAGGGATCTCTTAGATGAAGGTCTCATCAGTCTTATATTCCCTTATGGAGTGTTTTCACACATACATGCATAAGGGAATGGTTTTTCCTGGGAATGCATAGGTTGTCAATGGTTCACTAAGGAATTGGGAGTATCCTCCTTGTGAGATAGACCTTATATGTGTATTCCATTCTATGTGGGGTATTTTGATAGTATTAAATGATGGTTAGTAGATCCTAGGCTTGAACCTAGATGCTTGATTTTGATTAAAGGGAGTATGCAAAGCTCGAAAATAAAAATGCATGAGTTGTGGAGGTAAACTGGAAGGTTGGATAAGGTTGATGATTTGGGAAATACAATAATGGAAGAGTTGTGCCATATAGGTTGGGAGTTCAGGTTGAATATAGGGACTAGGGATCTAGTCATTCGATGGGTTAGATCATGGAGCTTGCATATTTCTTTGTCCCTACACTTGTACTTTATTGTTGGCTCAAAATTGATTATTAAGTTCATGATTTTGAATGTGGGCTTAGGCACAATTGAGGGATTTAACGTGATTACTCATTTAATTAATTTTCCATGGAGTATAATGCATTATTCATGTTTTGTTAATGTTTATGAACATTATGGGATGCATGGGAATGGTAGATAAATTTGGGGTACTATGGTTTTCCCCAATTACTTGGTTTTAGTCATGAAAAGTATATGCCCTCAAAATGCTTGTGAAATTGCCATTGAATATAATTTTGTCATGCAGTTTGACTATTGTTAAATCTTTGATTGCATAAAAAGTTAAAGAAGCATGAATTGGTTTTGGTTGGATTCAAATGATTTATGAAAAGTCTTTATCGACCATGGTTTGATTTTAAATGGTTTTTCTTTAATTAGAAACTTTGGAGTCAATTTTGGTCTCATGGTTTTTGTATGTCTATGCTGGGCTCTAGGTAGCATTTAGTTGAAAGAGGTTTTGGGTATAAGAGAACAAAGCATGCCTAGTGTACGTCTTTGGTGATACCCATTAGAACAGAGAATTATGTTCATAGATATGATGGGATGAAGGTTGGTGGTTAATCTTAAATTTCCTTCTAGTGGTGGACTTCAAGGGAAAGTCCGGTTGCCTATTCTACTGATACTCTTTTCTCTCGGTTAAGAGATTGCTCTACTAGTATTGCATACATTTATATAGCATTTATGACTAAGGTTCATAATTTGTATTCACCTTTTTCCCTAGATATGAGCCTTGACCTTGTGTTAAGTTACTCATAGTATGTGTGGTTGTGTTTCTTTTGGTGTCCAGCCTTAAGGACTCCTCTTATGGTATGGTATGGTCAGGATCTTTCTTCAGTATGGTCTAGGTGGTTATTGTGAAGTACTTCATGCTTATAGTGTTGTGTCTTGTCTCTGGGATCTTGCCTTGGGAGGCATGGATAACTCTTGTAATATGGTTTCTTAAATAACACTTCTTATGTTAGGATAGTAGTGGTTTGGAAAGTATGGTAATGTGTTGAAATGGGGAATGTAGAAGCCCCTAAGTGGGGGAGAGTCTAGGGTGAATACTAAAAGTTAAGGTTTGTAAAGTGAGGTAAGGTTGTTGTCATGAGAAATCGATAGGAAAGGAATAGGTGGTAAAAAAATCCTTGGGTAAATGATAGAGAGTGCTAGATCTTTTGATGGATAGATCATACCACGGGTATATAAGCGGTAGGCTTGAAAGTTATGGTCGGTAGATATACCAATAAGTTGTGTTGGGTACCAGAGAGGTCTAGTAAGGTATGGTTTTAGGAATTATTTTCATGGCTTTATAGTTTAATGATTTTAGGTGTGCAATTATAGGTTGGGGGTTTTGGTTATAGTTGTTGTACATGGTTTGCCCATGTATTTTACTTATGGTTTTCTTGTTTTAATAGTGATGGAAGTGGAGTAGTGTTTGGGGATAGGTGTAAGGAGTAGAGCCCGGTGGCTTAAGTTAACTCCTGTTAGCTTTGGTTACGCTTGAACAGGGAAGTGATGTTGTACAGTTAGTCTCATGATCTCGTAGTGCTGTGTCTTGGTAAATTGTAAGTTGAATTGGACTTGATCTCTAGCATGAGTCCATTCTTACGATAATCTATGTTGAGTAGGGATGTGGATGGTCTTTAGTTGGTTGGTTCCTTTAGGTGGTATTGGTATCTCTAATTCCCTATTCTTTAAGGGGTCCCGATAAAGATCATGTAATAGTAAGTTTTCCGATTTTGAACAAAAGGTGTGGCTTTGGTAAAGGCTCCATGGTTGAACTAAATGTACGAGAAAGTCATTTGTAATGCAAAAGGGGACATGGAGTCCAAGTGTCCTTGGTTCTTTGTTTCAAAAATTCATACGTGGGGTGTGTGCTCTTCAACATATCTTTTTTTAACTCGGTTAAAGGTAAGGAATGGTTCCTATTGCATCTTTGTTTTCTAACTTAGATAGAGGTTGGAATGGGGGTATTGGGCTGTAAATCATTTTTGGGTTATGTTGTGATCTTCTCACCTTGGTTGTGTGTCTATGCTTCCTATTTTTGTCGATGAAAAGTTTGTTAAGTGTTAATGTGTTATCTCGTGCTTGTCCCTTACCCTTACTCTTCATTCAAGGATGAATGATCCTAGTCGAAGAGATTAAAACACCCTAGGAATAGGACCCTTGCAAAATTTCTGTGGTTTTGGACTTTTGAACTTGGTACGACCCAAGGGTACCATTCGTACCCTTGGATATGACTTTTGGGGTAGCTTGAGGGTTTAATCATATTCTAGGCAATATGTTTGGCTTGGCTACTTCCCAAGATATGATTCATCATGGTACAAGTCATATAGAAAGATACAAATAGTGTAAGGCAAGTCGTATGGGGCTTGAATGAGCTATCATGTTAAATCTTCCCATGGTACGGTTAGTGGGTATGATTGAGTGTACCACTCATACCCATAGGTATGAGTTAGGGAGGTGTGAGTCATATAGGAACCAGTATATAGGGTCTTGGTAAGGTCCTAGGTACGAGTTGGGGTACCACTCGTACCCTAGGATACGGATAGTATGGTTGAGTTGTACCCTACTTTGTGGCTTGTTTTAATTTTAAATCAAGGGTAGTTCGGACATTTCCTACTTTAAAACCCTTATGTGCTTATGTTATATAATCGTTGGTGGCCCTTCATAACATTTGTTAAAGGATTAAAACACTTCAAATACACTTTCAAACTCATTCTTCAAGATTAGATATTAGGATTTATCAAGTGTTCTTCAAAGGGGCTCAAGATTCATGTTTCTCTTCGGAATCTTCTTGTATAAGGCATGTACTCCTTCCCTCATTGTTATTTCAAACTCAAGGCAGGTGTATTTTGTTTAAACATTGATTTATGAATCATGAATGGAGGTTTATATGTTGAGGGTTTTGATGCACATTGTTTGGCTTTGGTTTAAATTATGTTTTTACATGTTTTTGGTAATGGTTTGCATATATAGGTGGCTGTTGGCTATGTTTTAACAAATGGGTCATGGATAACCCCAATAAAAATGGTTTATGTATTGGTTTTTGTCTTGGTAAAGCTATGCCCTTAACATGTTTGATAAAATGCCTAAAAGAATATTTTCACTTCATTGTTGAACTTTCATTGGAACTCTTACATGGTATGGTTAGGTAATGGAACCCTAAATGGATTTGGATGGTTTTGTATGGTTTAAATGGTTTGAATGACATAAATATTTTAAATGTTTGGCATGGACTAAAATTGTTTGGAATGGTTTAAAAGGTAAGGTTTTGGTGGTCATGGTTGATCTATTTGAAAACCTTGTGTGTTACGTAGGAATTCACCAAGTGAATGCATTAATGAAATTGGTTTGAATAATGACTATTGATAAATTGATAATGCTTGTGGGGTACATGGGAATACCCCAAGTGGTTTAATATGATAAATGGAAGGGTACATGGGAATCTCTCAAATCCATAAATGGTTGGTTATGGATAATACTTCCAAGTTATTATTGGCATGACGATGCCACTATCCAATAGCCTTGGTTAATAAATGGTTAATGGTTTGGTTGGTTTCTTGGTAATGGTTTTAATTGGTCTTAAAGAAGGGATGTGTAGCAAAGCGGTGGAAGGTGAAGGTCCCAGGGGGATCTAAATTGACAACTCATATTTCTTAATGTGAGGTTTGGTCCTAGAGACCGTACGCATGATGTCACACTATATATATTGAGGGATGTACTAGTCATCCCTGGTTTTCTTCCCTAGTCGTGCAGCTTCACGCAATGGGGATCTTTTAGCAAGGGGAGTTGTACCCATATAGCTCGTGGGTGGTTTAGGATGGCAAAGCTACACAGCCCAGGTAAAGGTTTTAATGGAATGCTAAACTAGGAAAACCTTTCCCAGCATCATTATATATATATTTATAGTTGTGTGTATATGGATGGTTTTTACTTAGATTTATAAATGGAATTATTTTATCCTTATCTTGAGTGCATGCTAGCATTTGCTCGCTAACCCATCTTCGGGTGGCTATATCCTCATGCGATGCACGAATCGATCATTCTACTCCTCCTGCTTAACTATTGAACTTTAGGATCAGCTGTTGGATTGAAGTAGTGAGCTTCCATAGTTTGGAAGGTATCTATTTCATGTCATGGATTACATTTTGTACATTTTTCTTTCATAGTCTTGGTTTATGGCTTTGTCGGGGGCACGTCCCGACTAGGTACTTTTTGGTTTGGTCTAGTGGCTTTGTATGGACAACTGTAGACTTGGGTATGGTATGGATTGGATGTGATTTATGTATATATTCATTAGGTTATTATCTTTGTTTTGTTCTATTATTTTGGCTTGGTTATTGGTTGGTTTGGTTGGTCTGGTTGGTTGGTATTGGTCATTGGGTGGATTAATTTGATTGGGTTGGCCTCGGATATAGGCTTATCCCAAAGTCACCACATTGTTAGTACATTGTCTGGTTATATGTTCGGAGTTAATCCGACTCAGGGTATTAGTTGGTTGGTTAGGTTGGATGTTGAGATGGTCTCCGGTCCGGTTGGACTTGAGATTGGCCATTACAACAAGGTCCCAGTTTTGGTCGTGTCATATATAGACATGGTGCAATTACAATAAATCATCAAAAGAAAAACATAAAAATAAAAAAATAAGGAGGGGAAAAGATGGAACCAATATTACTCGGCCTCCACGGTGGCTTCTAGCTATCTCTAGGTCAAAAGTTGTGTAAAAACTAATTTTATGGAATATTTATAGGAATAAGTAAACCCCACAAATAAAATAAATTAATTCAAAATGGATTAGGAAAAACTAAAGCGGACTGTTGCAGCTAGTTGCATGCCGCGCCAACAAAGCGGACATCCACTGTAATTGTCGCTTTTTCAATTCAAATTAAAGCGGTCATATTTGATTATTTTAATAAATTAATTCAATTAAGTTGTCTGTTTGATTTTCTTCTATAATCTTTCGTCTTTAATGCGTTTTAGCTGTAAATTTCTTCATTTTTACATCTTTTTAATCCTACACATCAAAATACAATATTAGGCACAATCCATAAAATTAATGCTCAAGAAGGATTAATAGAATTACTAATTATGAGGCAAATAATGACTAAAAATATATAGTTTTGACCTAGCATCAAAATACAATGGCCAATGTATAATCTGTCGACACCTTCCAAGCTTAAGCTCCAAGAAATGATCCAAGTGAGGGGGGGTTTCAATCTAGAACTAATCACAATCTCATTAATTAACCTTGTTGGAACTTTCCTCGGATAAGGAGTTTTATAAAGTATCTTATTTTCTTTTGCAAAAAAATCCAAGTTCCATAGTAGTACTAGTTCCATGAATATGAGTGATGAATGAGTTTGCATTGTCATGGAAAAATAATCAATCCACACTAATATCTCAACAATGGTGTATTGAACTCACGTCAGCCAAATCTCAGTAAGTCATGATACAAGCCTCTTCATGAGCATCACAACAATAATAAGAAGTATTAATACTCAAACATAACCAACACCAGCCCTTGCACTGGCATCACAATAATAATAAAGAGTTATCCATACTCAAACAAGACTAACACGATCCCTATTCGTGTATCACAATGATAATGGGCTCTCCAATAATAAAGTCAACTCAAGCTCCACTAGAACATCACAATAATAATAATAATACACCAAATAAATGATAAGATTCACACAAGTCCCACACGAGCATCACAAAAAGGATATTCAACCCAAATAGTGTAAACATGGAGAATTCACCCGACCATAGCATGCTTTACATGATAAGTTTCCTACCTCCACCAATTATGCCACAATTAGACTCAATTACTCACAAGGGAAATTTTGATCGCCAACAAGCATGTTCAAAGATGCACTTTTATTCATATTACATAGTGGTTAAGCCACAGTTTCTTTTCTTAATCTTTATTTATTACTACAATCTATTTATACCCAAAATAATTAAAAAACCCAATCATTCCATCAAATAACTAAACATATAACGCCCCGGGTTTTTAGTACTTGAAAATTTCTAAAATTTTATCCTCACTGTCTTGACTATGACTTACCCTTACAAATCGTAGGGTATCTTGATAGGTCATATGACCCTAGTTATAAGGTATCCAGTGAATGGTGCTTGAGTTATTGTCTTCAGTGCGACATAGGGATATGAGTTGTAAGGAGTCTTATCGGGTCCTAGGGACCCAATCATAACCAAAATTAGTAAGTATGTGGCAAAGTTTGCTCTGAGTATGAGTGTCTCACTAAGAGTCGTAAGGACTTGTTATGAATTATTGGGTGCAAATCGTAAGATTTCTAGTGTTTACACAATGGGTTTTGTATTGACTAACACTGGATCTTATGAGTCATAGGGTCACATGACAAGTTGTACCAGTTCAGTCATAGGGTCGCCAGTGTGTGGGTTTCTTAGGAACTATCTTAGCTACAACTCAGGGTGATGAGTCATAATGAGTCTATACGAGTCGTTTGGTGACCCATAGTCCTTAATGACTAAATTTCAGCTTTCATTTTATGGGCATTTTGGATAATTCCCTTCTCACCCAATTAAAACTCCACATTCATAAAGCAGTTAATGAGGTTATTCTCATGCATCATGTACTAAAAATTTTCCATGCTCTTTCAAATTCTCTCAAGCATCTATACTTAGGGTTTCCAAGAATTAAGCCATCCAAGGGCTCAAGGGTTGAGTTCTTTTTGAGAAACTTGGTATTTCAGGCATATTACTCTTCCCTTATTTTTAATTTGTTAAAAGCATATGTTTTAAAGTATTGTGCATGAGCTATTGATGTTGGTTTTGAAACAAGGGTTGAGGGTATTGAATGCTTATTGATTGAACAATATTTCCCATGGTTTACATATGATTAGTCATGCTTTAATTATGGTTTTGAACTTGTGGGTGCATGGGTATGGTGAATGAACTAGGAAATTGTGGTTTTGACAAACTTGTGAATTTTGAAGTGGTTATGACCTCAACCCCATATTTGTGAACTTGGTTTTGAATATGGAAAGAATGCATATTGAACTATTCTTGAAGTTCCATCATGTGAAAAGCATAATGAGGTATAATGGTGCTGAATTGAACCATGTGGGTTTTATGTTTTCACAAGGTATTACATAATTGAACCAAGGGGGTTGTGAATTCCCCCAAGTGATGTAATTGTTTGACATATTATTGTTACTTTACAAGTGTAATTGGTATGACGATACCAACTATGTATGCCTTAATGTGAATGTGATGATACCAACTATGCATGGCTTAATGTGAATGTGAAATATGGTTTAATGAATGGAAATGTGTAATAATTATTTTAGTTGGACTTTAATAAAGGTTGTGCAGCTGAGTCATGAAAGTGGTGGTCCTGAGGGACCCACACTAGAAACTATGATTACCGACATGGGGGTCTATATTATTGGGAGGTTCGAGGCCCCCTTAATATTATTATCATATGATTGGGAGGTTCGAGTACCTCACATTATATTACATGATTTAGTTCCCATTTTACCTTGATATGTTGTGAGGTTTGAGTCCCCTATAGTGCATATGTGTACCTTTTGGTTCGTATGGCCACACACACTGGGGCCCTACCAGCTTGGGGAGAGCAGGGTCCATATAGCTTGTGGGTGCCTTTGTATGTTATAAGTTCGGCTACACAATCCAGGATAAAGTCTTAGAGCGCATGTTAAGCCTTGTTCCCTGTCCCGGCATGTGATATATATGTATATGCATTTGATTTTGTGCATTGGTTTGAATGATTTTAAACTGTAGATCACGGTATTCTTTTATCCTATCCCCGAGTTACATGTTAGTGTTCACCAAACAAACCATCTTCGGACACTGTATCCCCATGCAATGCAGGCACCAGAGATACCTATACTTTTCTTTTGTAGAGTTAGGTGGATCATCTCAACTCATCAGTTCGTTGTGGTGAAGTGGTAGGCTTTTATATTTTTGAAGACTTAGGTATTTCATCAGTTCTTAGCATAGACTATAGTTGAGAGTTCATTGTCATTTTCATTGACATTGTTATTTGTTAGAGTTAGGGACATGTCCCATCCTAGACTGGTTTTTGGTTCTTGTGTTAAAAGGCCTTTTTGGATTACTGTGGACTTGGATGATGTTGTTTAATTTTTTTGGCCGATCGATGGTTACCGATTATAGGCATAACCTTTATTCATTATCTTATTATATGTTCAGAATTCATCCTAAATTAGGGATATTGTGTTTGTTTTGGTTTGGTATATGGGGATAATCTACGATCCACGTGGGACTTGACATACCCATCATGGCCAGGCCCAGATTTGAGTCGTGACAAAGATGGTATCAGAGCCAAGGTTTGGTTTCATTGGGTGTCCAAAAAATCCTTCTCAAGTAAAGTCTCGTTTATGGTTATGTAGCACACTACAATTATAGGGGAGAGGCTACGAGGCATTTAGGAATGTTTCCCTTTCTTATTGTTCTATTTCAAGATATTGAGTCTAAGGTCTTGAATCTCCTCTAATTTTTGAATGTTTTCTTTTCAGATCTTGCCTCCCAGAAGATCTGATGTTTGTGGAAACTCTTATGTCCTATCTGAGGATAGTACGGACGGAGCTCATCCTACTCTAGGAGTTCAAACTCGATTGAGGGTCGTTATTTCTGATTGCCCAGAGGGAGCTCCACTGATCCCCTATTAGAACCCTTGGGGGTTGCACCATATAGTGAGGGACCAGGTCTCTCAGATTCAATCATGCGCAATTAAACAATAGATTGTAGAAAAACTAAAAACAATGCAAGAAGAGTAAAAACACAAGATTTTTATGTGGAAACTCAGGAAGGGAAAAACTGGGGCTTGCCATCATAAGCACCTCAATAAATCCACTATAATCAACCTCTTGATTACTTTTAGAATAGGACTAATTTTCCTGGCACAAAGATGGGGAAGACGCGGCTTTTTCTTGATAGAACAAAAAAATTTGCATATACATGATACTAACCTGAGAGATGGGACTAGGTCCCTCTCTAGTTTATATGAATCTTCAAATTTGTGCTTGGCAAATCTGTCCACCTCCAAAGTTGTTCCCATAGGTGTATAGCTACAAAGGTATGGTACTTTGTTAGGCCAACATATACCTAATTTACCAAAGATACCTGCCTCCTGAACATAGCCAATTTTCTAAAAAGACACTGATTCACATGTTTGGTTAGGTCAATTTAAATCATTGATTACTTCAACTTTTTATCCTCAGCACACCCTCCTTTTGGAACTATTAAGAGATCATCCATTAGTTCTAAGAACTAGGTGCAAGTCTTTGCTTCATTCACACTACTTTAAGCTCCTTTTTTAGATGAATTCCTTTGGGACTAGGACCCTGAGAATTCTGACATGACCATTTCTTGTTGGTACTCTACTTGAGCTTGGATCAATGACTAGCATCCTAAATTAACATCATTATCATCTACACCTTTCATCCTTTCACCATCATCATCATGAATGATTTCTTTAGTTTCTGATACTTTCCTACCAATAGGGATCAATAGTTTTTTGACTGATTAGGAGCTCCGTGAACTTCTTACCTTAAGAATTTCAGCTCTGTTTTGCCTGGAACCAGGTCTTTTGAAATCAATTATTTCACCTGAGACACTTCCATCTTGAAGTGTCTTGAGAGAAAAAATACAGCCAGACCTTTAAACATTGAGCTTTTTGATCACTCATTTTTAATGACCATTCCTGACTGCAATTCTCTTCCACATACTTCAGACCATGATCACTTGTCAGATTTTGGAACCTACTTGAGTCAGAGTTCCAGTAGAAGGACAATGGTGTGATCAAATCCTTCTTGGTCCATCTTGGTAGAGAGTTCCTTTTCATAATTTTTTGAGTCTTGAAACCCATAAAATGTGTATTCCCTCGCTGAATGTATCTGCAACCATTCATTCTAGCTCTAATCCATCTCTGAATACTTTTATTGTTTGCCCATGTCTTCCATAATAAGTACATAAAGGTTATGGACCTTATTCTTAGCATCATGAGCATCCTTCCCTTGAAACCCACGAACATGGGTTCCTTCTTGATAACCAAGACCCTTCTCATTATTAGTACTTTGATAGTTAAGTTAAAAAGAATCTGAGAGGACGGAGTCCATTGTAGGGATTTTTTAAGTTCTTCCTTCAGACAGACCAGGTCCCCTTCCTTAGGGAACCCTCCAATTTTTCTTCAAGATCAACCTGAATCATTGAGGCTTCTTTCTTTCCTTTGCTCACAGACGTACCTGCTTTATCCAGTTGACCTACCAAACTCAGATTTTCAAATTTCAGCTTAGCAACTTGTTTCTCAGTTTTTGATATCTGAAGAGTCAAAGCTATCAACTCAAGATCCTGATCTTTTATCCTTTTCTCAAGAGCATTATTTTTTTGTTTGTCACAAACATCATATATGTTTTCCAATTGACTCACTAAATTCATATTTTTAGACTTTAACTTAATAACCTACTCTTAAGTTTCAGATATTTTAAGAGTTAAAGCAATTAACTCAAGCTCTTGACTTTCCACCTTTTCTGGTAGAGCAATTTTCTCACAATTATTTTACACAGAGTCAATCAGTGCATTTGCAAACTTTTTATCTTACTAGGAGAATAGTTGTCCAAGTTTTCTTCAAGGTCAGAAAGTGTTACTTTATTTTCGTCTTCATCTTCAGCATTTTCCATAAAAGCAAATAAGGAATCAATGTCACTTTTTCATCCTCCACAGCAAATATGGAGACATCTTTCAATTTCTTAACTTCATCAGATTCACTGGAGGAGTCACCCTAACTGCTTAGGCTTGCTTAACTGGAATGTCAGTTCTAGCCTATCTTCTTGATTATACAAGGACCTGGTCCCTATTTCTTCATTTGTCACCTCCAATATTATGATAATCCTGATAGTCTATTTTGTGCATTGGACAATCCTTAATAAAGTGTTCAGGACTTACACATTTGCAATAAACTTCCATAGTGGCTCTTTTTCTATTTTTCCTTCTACTTCTATGGAACGGACCATTTTTCCTCATAGATTTAACAATCCTATTTAACAATCCTTTTTGCTAAGTAAGCAACATCAGTGTCATCTTCATTTGGACCAAATCTTGAAACTCTTAAAGCCAGGGATTTTCCCTTTTTACCTTCATTTTCTCATGCCCTTACTACTTTTTAAGTTTTTTAGTTTTCAGGTTCTCAATGAGTTCATCCATGGTTAGAGTTTTTAAGCTCCTATCCTTAGGGATAGCATCTACTTTGCTTTCCCAAGATTTAGGAAGGACCCTAAGAATTTTTCTCACCTGTTTTTATAAGGGAATTACTTCACCTAAGAAATGCAACTCATTAGTGATAAAAGTAAACCTGGTATGCATCTCTAGAATTATTTCTCCTTCTTTCATTGTGAAGGTTTCATACTGAGTTGTCAACATATAAACTTTTGAATATTTCACATCAGTAGTTCTTTCATGATCTATCTTCAATCACTCCTAAATTTCCTTAGTTATTTCATAAACTGAAATCATGTTGTATTCATCCGGTCCTATGCCACAGACAAGCAATTTTTTGGCTTTGTAGTTTTTCTTATTTTTTTGTCTTCATCATTGAACTCCCTTCTACTTTTTATAACCATCCTTGTAACCTCTCCTTCTTTGACTTCTTTAATATTCACATGAGAACCATCAAGAAGAATGTCCATTAGCTTACTATCCTCTGCCATGATAAAGTAAAACATCATTTGTTTTCCAGCACCCATAGTATTGTCCATTGATTCTAGGTGGTCAAATGGTTATTTGCCCTTCTTCCAGGTTAGACGAAGCATCCATACTGACCAAGACACTCTAGGTGTGAACCTTTTAGAGTGACCTGGCTCTAATACCAATTATTGGAACTCTTGGGGGTTGTATCACATAATGAGGGACCTGGTCCCTCAAAGTCAACAACAGGCAATCAAACAATAGAGTGCAATAAAACTAAAGATAGTGTAAGAAGAGTAAAGATATAAGATTTTTATGTGGAAACCCAAGAAGGGAAAAAACATGGCTTGCCCTCACAAGAACCTCAAGAAATACACTATAATCAACCGCCTAATTATAGTCCAGATTTTAGCCTACCTCTAGGCTCATTTTGTTTGTAATAACTTTACTAGAATCTTATCTTGGCAACTCTTTTAAGGACTCTCTGTACTGATTAACTCTAATCAGTCTAAAACTTAGGTAACTCTACCTAGGCACTTCACTCAACAAACTAAAACACTACTCTTATAACATGAGTAGTTCAACTATAGATCAGCACTCAAGAACACTCATTCACTCTTTAAGCATTCTATAATGATAAGTACATGAGAAATGCTTGAGTAGTCTTGAAATGGATTTTTTGCTGCCTCTCTTTACTCTTTAGACTTGTGCAAAAAACCCACTTGATGAAGAAGCGTCTCTTTTATTTTATAGATGAGTGATGATTAGGGCTGAAATATCATTAGACTAGCTATCCTAATCAATACAATTGGTGGCCTCCCAGATTGAGTATGTTACTTCTGTTGCTCCATCCTCTGTGGACACTAGACTTGCTAATTTATTAGGTTGATTCCTCCTATTTATTGGTTTTAAAGTTAATCTCAGGTCTAATCTCTCATATGTGACCTATTATGTAGCTATCCATTTTGGTTTTGATCCTGAATGTATTACGAACCCCTTCTCTGTGTCCACCCCTTAGGTGACTCCATTATTTCTAGAAGGTTTTATAGGCAATATGTGATGTCAATCCATGGTAGGTAAATCTAGGTAGATCTAATAGAGTTGGTCATGTTAGACTTTGATATGATTTTGGGGATGGATTAGTTGTATTTGTGCAATGTATCTCTTGATTGTTGGACCCAAAGGGTTAATTTTTATTTTCTAAATGCATCAGTGATTGAATGAGAATGTAGTTCCCTAGTACCTAAGGGAAGGTTTATTTCATATTTTAGAGCTCAAAAATTTATTTCTAGAGGGTGCCTCTATCACTTAGTGTATAATAAGGATTCCAGATCCAAAGGACATTCTTTGCAGAATGTTCTGTGGTCTGTGAATTTCCAGGGATGTTCCATGATGATCTTCCTAGTGTACCTTTCTATAGGGAAACTAATTTTGGAATTGATCTTCTTCCAGACAGCCATCCTATCTTTATCCCTCCTTATAGGATGGCTACGACAGAGTTAATGGAATTTAAGGAGCAATTGAAAGATCATCTGGATAAGGGTCTTATCCACCCTAGTGTGTTTCCTTGGGGTGATCCCATGCTCTTCGTGCATAAAAAAGATAGTTCCCTTTGGATGTGTATTGATTACCGTCAATTGAATAAGGTAACTGTGAAGAATAAATATCTTTTCTCGAGAATTAGTGATCTCTTTGATCAACTTCAGGGTGCTAAGTTCATTTCTAAGATTAATCTTCAGTCTGGATACTATCAATTAAAGATTTGGGAGGTGGATATCCATATGACTTCTTTTCGAATACGGTATGATCATTTTGAGTTTTTGGTGATGTCCTTCGAATTGACCAATGCCCCGGCAGCATTTATGGAACTTAAGAATCGGGTATTCCATCAGTTCTTAGATTTGTTCATGATTGTATTTATCGATGATATTTTGGTGTATTCAATGAGTTAAGAGGATCATGTCGACCATCGGCGTCTTGTGTTGCAGACCCTTAAGGAGCATCAAGTGCATGCAAAATTTTCAAAGTGTGAGTTCTTGTTGAATGTTGTGACCTATCTGGGTTATGTTTTTATAGTGAAGGGATCATGGTGGATCCACAGTAGGTTGTGGTGCTTATAAAGTAGCCTAGACCCATGATTCCATTTGACATTCGGAGCTTCTTGGGTTTAGCCAGCTATTATAGAAGGTTTGTAGAGATTTTCTCTTCTGTTGAATCCCTATTTACTAAGTTGACTTTGAAGAAGGTGAAATTCTTATGGTCTGAAGTTTGTAAGGGTAGTTTTAAGAAGCTGAAGAATAAGTTGACTTCGACTCTGGTCTTGACTCTACCTAAGGGCACTGATGGTTTTGTTGTCTATTATGATGCATCACGAATAGGATTGGGTTGTGTGTTGATATAATATGGCAAGGTGGTTGCTTATTCTTCTAGATAGTTGAAAGTTCATGAGAAGAATTATTATGATGCGTCGCAAATAGAATTGGTTTTGTTGTCTATTATGATCCGTCCCGAATAGGATTAGGTTGTGCATTGATGTAACATAGAAAGGTGGTTGCTTATTCTTCTAGATAGTTGAAAGTTCATGAGAACAATTATCCAACTCATGATTTGAAATTGTTAGCTATGGTGTTTTCATTGAAGAACTGGTGACATAATTTGTATGGAGTCCATGTCGAGGTCTATTCTGATCATAAGACCCTTTAATACTGGTGATGTCCAAGCTACGCCTCCTCTCAAAAGATGATACGGTCACTTCCAAATATAATAAACCAACAAAGGTTAGGGTTAAATCCCAAGGTAATACGTGGAATCATGGCTCGCAGCTGTTGTAATCAGCAGGCAAAACTGGAAAAGTAAATAAAGGGATTTGAGTATCAATGTTGACCTAGTAGCAATATCATCATTGATTGTAATCGATCAAAATTAAACACTAACATTGTATTCCCCTTGGCTTCTCAATTTTGTAGGCTTAGCATTCTTTGTTGAACCAACCTGATACCTTGCATGCAAAATTGATAAGTTATGCACCATCTACAGTCCTTTAGATGAGTAGAAGCATCTCACTCTTTACCTTTTGAGTCTCGGTATGTTGCCTTATTAACCCTTATCTTGATCCCAGTTAACTATTACCTTTTGAGTCTCTAGTTATTAGATGAAATCTAGCCATCTTACGTAGATAAAACCTAGAAGCATGGATCGACAACGAAACTCTAAATTACTGTTGTCTTTATCTTTTCCTAGCCATTACTCTTCTTTTGGAGTAAGTAGCAATAATTTAGGCAGGATCCTAATGTGTGCACCCATTGAGAAAACTATTATATTAAAGATAAAGCAATACGTGCATGGGTATAAATTCAGAATAACTATAGCACTTCCCCTACTTTGTCCATCCTTCGGGGTTTCCACAATCCTAGCTATGGGTTTTTAGCAGCTCATACTTATGAATTATTCAACAACATTCGTAATTGAAAGCATGATGAAATCGCAATAATAAGAAGTAGAAAACCCACAACCATAACTGAATTAATCAACCAAACTCAATAAAAGAGAATCCCAAGATAATCTTGGGATTAAAGTATGTTTGTGAATATCAAAAGTGTGTAAATCCTACTAAAAACACATAAAAGGTATTTATAGTACATGAGGAAGTCCTAAAATCAAATCCCGAATGAAATAGGAGAAAATAGAGTCAGCAGCCACTTATGATCTCTACTTGCACCCTGACGCTGGGTGCAGGTAGCACTTGCGGTCAGCAGGGTGGGCACAACTAGCGGCTTCAAGTGCCAAGAAAAAGAAATCCTGCAGTTCAACTCTTGGGATTTTGGATTTCTGGCTCTTGCTTTGCCCACATGCTGTCCATAAGTGCTACTTGTGGTCAACATGTTGACTTAGAAAGAGTCGGGAATTATCTTTTCAGCTCTTCTTCAATTCCCGAACATGCTGAAAGTTTCCAAAACAAACATAATTGCTAAAATAAGTATCCAAAAACACTTTTTCATCTTTTTCAAGAACTAAGCATCCAAAACATGATTTCCTACAAAACATACCAAAAATATATCATATCTAACAAAACAATCTCAGAAACTTGCATATTTTCCTTGTTTTAAGCATCAAAAGTGATATATTTTTAACTAGGAGAATCTAAGTTATTCAACACTTTAAGATCAAATCACAACACCTCCTCCAATCTCACTTTTCAAAACTAACTGTGTATGAATATGAAGCACAACAATGTGATGCAATGGGATCAAGTTATGGCATTACATTAGCAACTGACAACCACGCATATGAACAAGTTACACTACCCAAACAAGTAATTAGCTCACTATCCTCTGCCATAATGAAGTAAAACATCCTTGTTTTCTACAACCCATAGTACTGTCTATTGAATCTAGGTGGTCTAGTGGTTGATTTCCCTTTTTCCAGGATAGGTGGAGCAGCCATGCTGACCAAGACACGCTAGGTATGAACCTTTTAGTATGACCTGGCTCTAATACCAATTGTGGAACTCTTAGGGGTTGCACAATTTTTTTGCAATCCGGACTTAACTTTTTGATATTTTCCAGCTATTTATGGTCCAGTAACCTAATTTTATGGTCCCAAAAGTATGATTATATGCCAAATTCTACAACTTTCCATTCTCATCCTCAAAATATCAAATTTTCAATTTATTACTTAACTTACTGGTCCATATGGGACTTATGACCATGATGGGTTGGTCAAACAATCCCCTTGCCTAGAAAATAATGAATGTAGAATTCTTACCATATTTCGGGCAAGCTCATAAGCTAAAACCTACAAAAGAAAAATAACAAAAAACATAAAAACTAAAATAGTAGGTTGTCTCCCACTCAACACTTGATTTAACATAGCGGCATAACGTGGCTGTGTTGGTTACTGAGACTTCACTAACAAGCCCATGGGTTGACTCCCATATAGCACTTAATTTAACATCATAGCATGATGTGGGTATATTGATTACTCAGATACACGTAAGAGTACCCTCTAGGGTAATTAATATAATCAATCACCATCATTCCCTCATGTCGATAGGCTTCTTCAGTGATTTTTGAATGTTAAATATGGCCTCCTCACCATTGACTCTGAATTTCAACTCCCTTTTCTTTATGTCAATGATTGCTCTACCTGTGGCCATAAATAGTATCCCCAATATAGTGGACATCTCAGTGTCAACCTCACATTCCAGAATGACAAAGTTAGCCCGAAATATGAAATTATCCATTCTCACAATTAGATCAAATGAAATGCCAACATGTTTATTTATCGTGCGATCAACCATCAACTGCCGCATTGAAGTCAGTTTTGGAGGGTTCAAACCCAATTACTTGAATACGGCAATCGGCATCAAATTAATATTGGCTCCTAAGTAACATAAGGTTTTGGCAAAGCGGGATAACCCAATAGTACATGGTATAGTGAATGATCTGGAGTCACCCTATTTCTAAGTCAAATACCTCGTAGTGACTATACTACAGTGATGCAAGCTATCAACATCTTCAATAGTCTCTTCTTCCTTCATTGTGGCTAACTTCTTCATAAACCTGACATATCCAGGTATCTTCTAAAATGCCTCGAGAAGAAGAATATTCAAGCTCAATTCTTTTAGATTTAATAAATCATTTGTATTTTCCTTCCTCTCTTTTCTGCTTTAGTCACTGAGGAAAAGGTGGGGCTGGTCTCAAAATTTATTATATTTCTTGATTAACCATTGGGCCCTTTTCTTTTTTCTTATCAACTGCATCATCACCACCTGTTGCCTTTTCTCGCTCCATAACAAGTGTCTCATCATCATTAGCTTTCATAGTAGTTAGTGGGGGATCCATAGTAGTAATACCACTCTTCATGGTGATGCTAAGAGCATAACCATCATTTTTCAGATTCTGCATAGTGTTGCTAGGAAGGGTACCTTTTTGCCTCTTATTCAGAGTTGTTGACATCTGCCCGAACCGGTGCTCCAACTGTTTGATAGTAGTTGCATGAGATTCGACCTATTAGGTCAACCCTAAAATGTTGGCCTTAATCTCCTTAAGGATGATCTCTTGATTTTCTTAACCCTTCACCAGTCTAGTCAACATCTCCTCCATTCTTTATTCTGCATCTCATCTGCCAGGAGGAATGTACCTATCTCCTTTCTTTCTATAGTTATCCTTCTTTCTACAGTCACCATCTCGCTCTCTACTACGGTCTTTGTATCTATCATAGTAGTTCTGACCTTGGTTCCCTTTTTCTTGGGCTCGGAAACTCGCCAACTGATGATCTAGATAATTTTCTTTCGCCTCCAATTCTGACTCATCAGCTTTGGAAGCTGACCCCTGTGCTTCTACTACATTTACTATCTCAGAAGTCGCTACTGCAAGCTTCTTTCCTAGTAACCCTAGATTAATTTGTAGCAGTGTAATTTCTTGTGTTACTAAATTATCAACTACTTTTTGGTCACATGAGGCACCAATCGCATACGTGCTAAATCCCCTCTCAGCCTTTAGAGTTTTCCACTCTCAATTAATGAGTGATATTTGATCCATCATCTCTGAAGCTACCTCCTATCATAGTCTCATAAAAGCTCATCTAGATATGGTGTCTTCCATGGCTCTAGAGCTGATGGTTGTGGTTCATAGAATATCTCAAATAAGCTCATCCTTGATAATCGATGATTGGTCACCATACTTATCTTCTTCATAACCTTAACCATGCCTCATACATAGATTCTGACTGTAGCTACCTGAAATTATAGATCTCATCCCTAAGATATAGTATCCTAGATGGAGGAAAGAGTCATTTTAAGAATTGCCTGCGCAACTCATTTTATATAGTGATAGAGCCTCTTGGAAGTTCACCTAACCATAATGATACTTCTCCTATAAGTGAGAAGGTGAACAACCTTAGTGTAAGAGTTTCCTGATTCACCCCTACATTAGTATATAAGTTGCAAATCTCGATAAAATTGGCAAGTTGAAAATTTGAATCATCTATAGGAAGACCTGCAAACACACCCTTTAGATTTAAGAGATGGATCATTGTGCTAGTTATGTCAAACTTAATGCCTTAGGGTAAAACAGAAGGAATAATAGCTTCAGTCTCTATTGGCTCATCATATCCCAAATCTTCTTCATCATTTATATATGGATACATATACTGATATGTTGGTATCACTTATACATGGGCACCTCTCGCTCTATTTTGATTTTCACTGAGTATTGCTCGGTGGTCTACTTCTTATCTCTACTCAGCTAGCTCGATCTCCCAAGCTAATCATTGAGCTTCTTCCATTGCCTTTATATTGTTCTATGCGTGAGCTAAAAGTTGATCGGTATGTCGATCAATAATATCTTATACTCTATTGAGAGGAGAGGGAGATACAACATAACAAACCCCTTCATGATTATTATCTCTTTTCTATTCCACCATCCTAAAAGGTATTTGTAGGATCCTCTCTAGATTCAAATTTATTAGGACTAAAGGATTGCTTCTAATCCATGTGCTAGGCATAAACCGACGTATGCCCAACGAAGAACAATAACATAAAAAAACCAAAAAATATAAAAACTTTAATTCATAAATCAATACCATAATCCTCAATAACAGAGCCAAAATTTAGTGACATCCATACCATATCTCCTCTCAGACGATGATATAGTCACTGTCAAATATAGTAACCCAATAGAGGTTCGGGTCAAATCCCAATTGAATACTGGAACCATAGATCTCAATTGTTGTAATCAATGGGCAGAACTGGAAAAGTAAATGAAGGGATTTGATTATCAATGTCAAACTAGTAGAAAATATCAACTTGAGTTGTAGGATTCATAAGTAAATGCTAGGATTGTGTCTCCCCTGTATTCTCAACTCTGTAGGGTTATCGTGCTTTGTTGAACCAACCCGATACCTTGCATACAGAATTGATAAGTTATGTATCTTCTATGGTCTTTTGGATGAGTAGAAGGATCTCACTCTTTACCTTCTAAGTCTTAGGATGTCACCTTACTAACCCTTATCTTGATATCGGTATACTATAACCTATTGAGTTTTTAGCTATTAGATTAAATCTAACTATCTTATATAGATAAAACCTAGAAGCGTGGATCGACTGCTAAGCTAAAAATTACTGTTGTCTTTATCTTTTCTTAGTCACTACTCCTTATTTGGAGTAAGAATCAATAATTTAGGCAAAATCTAATGTGTTCACTCATTAAGAAAACTATTATATGAAAGATAAAGCAATACATGCAAAGGTATCAGTTCAGAACAATAATAACACTTTCCCTATTTCATCAATCCGCCAAGATTTCCACAACCCTATCTATGGGTTTTTAGCCGCTCATACTTGTGAAGTAATCAACAACATTCAAAATTAAAAGCATAGATGAAATCACAATAATAAGAAGTAGAAAACTCACAATAGTAACTGAATTAATCAACCAAATTCAATACAAGAGACTCCCAAGATCAAAATTTAATCTTGGAATCAAAATATGTTTGTTAATATCAAAAGTGTGTAACTACTACTAAAAACACATAAAGGATATTTATATTACATAATGAAACCTTAAAATAAAATCCCCAATGAAATAGGAGAAAATAGCGTCAGTGGCCCCTTATGGCATCTACTTGTGCCCTGACCCTAGGCGTAGGTAGCACTTATAGCCAGCAGGATGGGTGCAAGTAGCGACCGTAAGTGCCAGGACCAAAAATCCTATAGGTTATCTCTCAGGATTTTGGACTTCTAGCACTTTCTTTACCCACATGCGGTCCATAAGTGCTAATTGTGGTCCACATGTTGACTTATCAAGTGTCGAGAGTCATTTTTTCAGCTCTTCTTTAATTCCCGAACATGATTTGATCACGAACAAATCAAAAAGTGTCCTGAACATCAATAATTGCTCCAATAAGGATCCAAAAACACCTTTTTTATTTTTTCACAAACTTAGCATTCAAAACATGATTTCCAATAAAACATACCCAAAATGCATCATTTCTAACAAAACAACCTCAGAAACTTGCATTCTTTCTCATTTTAAGTATTAAAAGTGTTACATTTCTATAGCACATCTAATATGTGTTCACTCAAAAGGAGATAAATCTCAGGTAAAGAATCTAGCTTGAGTTGCTCAAGGACTATGAAATGATTCGTTATTTTCATCCAGGAAAAGCTAATATGGTTGTTGATTCTCTTAGCAGGTTGTCCATGGGAAATTTACACAAGTGGGCGAAGAAAAACGGGATTTAGTGAAGGATATTCACCATTGGAAATTCTTCGAGTTCACCTTTTGGACTTTAAAAATAATGATGTAATTATTCAAGAGGTTGCAAAGTTATCTCTTGGTGCTAAAGTGAAGGAGAAGCAGATATTGGATCCTATCTTGATGCAAATAAAGAATGATGTACGTAGGCAAAAGGTAATGGTTTTCAAGATTAGTGGTGATGGTATTTTGAGGAACCAAGGTAGACTATGTGTTTCTGATGTTGATGGGTTGGGACGAAGTATTTTGGCTGAAGCTCATGAGTTGCGTTAGACGGTTCATCATTGTTCAACAAAAAAGTATCATGATCTTAAAGAGATTGTTTGGTGGAATAATATGAAGAGAGATGTGGCTAATATTTTAGCTATGTGCATGGTGTGTCAGCAAGTGAAAGTAGAGCACTTGAGGCCTGTAGGTTGACTCAGGAGATTAAGCTGCCAATATAGAAATGGGAGATAATTAATATGGATTTTATTACCGGTCTTCCACAGTCTTGTCAATAATTTTATTCAATTTGGTTCATCGTGGATAGGATGAAAAAGTCTTCTCACTTCTTGACAGTGAGGACTAATTTCTCTTCAGAGGATTATTCTAAGTTTTTCATCTAGGAGATTGTGAAGTTGCATGGTACTCTAGTTTCCATCTTATCTGATCTAGGTACTTAGTTCGAATCTCACTTTTCGAGGTCATTTCAGTGAGGTTTGGGGACTAAGGTAACCCTTAGTACCTCTTTCCACCCGTAGACAAATGGGAAAGCATAAAGTATAATTTAGGTCTTGGAAGATATGTTTCAGGCTTGTGTGTTTGATTTTGGTGGTAGTTGGGTTAATCACTTGCCTCTTATAGAATTTGGCTACAACAATAGTTATCACTCTAGCATTGGTATGGCTCCGTTTGAGGCCTGATATGGTAGGAGATGTATATCTCCTATTAGGTGGTTTGAGGTTGGTGAAAATAAGATGTTTGGCCCTGATTTGGTTCACCAAGCCATAGAGAAGGTAAATGTGATTTGGGATAGACTTAAGGCTGCCCAAAGTCACCAAAAGTCCTACGCAGATGTAAGGCGAAGGGAGTTGGAATTTGATGTTGGTGATTGAGTATTGTTAAAAGTGTCCCCCATGAAGAAGTGATGAAGTTTGGTAAGAAGAGGAAGCTTAGTCCCCATTATGTTGGAACGTACATAGTCTTGAATAGGGTTGGAAATATTGCATATGAATTGGCGTTACCTTCTAGTTTGAGCTCCATTCACCTGTTGTTTCATGTTTCGATATTGAGAAAGTATGTGGGTGATCCTTCAACGGTTATTCCCTTGGAGGAGGTGGGTACTTTGGATTCCTTGTCCTATGAGGGGTTTCGATTGAGATTTTGGATCGACAAGTCCATCGATTTTGAACAAAGGACATGTTTGGTAAAAGTTCATTGGAAGAACCAAAATGTTAAGGAAGCTACTTGGGAAGTCGGGGAAGACATAAAGTCTAAATATCCACTTATGTTACCTATTCTGGATAATCTGTATAACGTATGAATATTCTTTAACATTCTTGTTTTCTGATTTTGTTAAAGTAAATTGTAAATTCCTTGGCATCTTGACTTTGTTAAAGTAAATTGTAAATTCCTTGGCATCTTTGTTTTCTATCTTTGTTAAAGGTAAGTGTGGGTGTTTTTGGAGTCAAATTGTGCTAATAAATGCCTTGTCCTATCATTTGAGGATAAATGACCCTAAGGAGGGATTATATAATGCCCCAGGTTTTTGGTCCTTAAAAATTTAAGGGGGGAGTATGCAACGCCTTGGGTTTCGGTCCTTGAAAATTTTTGAAATTTTATCTTTACTGTCGTGACCATACTTACCCCTACAAATCGTAGGGTGTCTTGACGGGTCATGTGGCCCTAATCATAAGGTGTCCAATGAATGGTGCTTGAGTTATTGTCCTTAGTGTGACTTAGGGATATGAGTCGTAGGGAGTCTTAATGGGTCCTATGGACCCAATCATATCCAAATTAGTAATTATCTGGCGAAGTTCTGCTCTGGGTACAAGTGGCTAACTGCTCTGTGGACTTAGACGATGTTGGTCGGTTGTTTTGGCTGGTCGATAGTTACTAGTTGTAGACATAGCCTTTATTCTTTGAACTTATCTTGTTATATGTTTGGAATTCATCCTAAATTGGGGATATTGTGTTTGATTTGGTTTGGTGTAGGGGGTGATCTTTGGTCCACGTGGGACTTGAGATACCCATTACGGCCAGGCCCTGGTTCGGTCATTACATATATTTATACCCTAAGTTATTAATAAGTCCCCATCATTCTGTCCAATAACTACAAATGATATATTTAAACCCTATGTGATTACTAAACCCAGATTATTTCATCAAAATCCACTAAACATGATCCAAACTCTTTGTTAGATACTCACTATCAATTACTCACGATCAATAATATGCCATTTATCAAAAATTTATGATAAACATATAAACAAATAGGAAGAACATCATTATTTGTCACGATCCAAAAATCAGGGGCTTGATGGCACTTGTCGCGGCAGGCTTGACAAGTAAGTCTATCACCCAAACTGATATGAAATGAAGGGGGGCAATACCCAAACCTAAGGTAAGGCTTCTTGAGTGAAACTGAACTGCATAATATAGTAATCGTAGAAATACATAACCAAAAATGTCATAAGAATATCGAAAATCTATCTTGGAATATAAGTAAGACATAGTCTAGATAAAAAAAAAAGGTAGAAGTAAACTTCAAATGCATGGATCAACTGCTACCTTGAATGGGCTCCAAGTATTACCTAAATCAGCTACCATGAGGCACACTTGTACCTGGATCTGCACCAAAAAAGTGTAGTAAGGGTGAGCACGATCCACTTGTACTTAACAGGTATCATAGGTCGACTGAGTAAAGTAGAAAATAAAGCATATAAACACAAACTATATGTATGCCACCTGCAATCAGAAAATGTCTCAAACAGTAGCCCACACAATCTCCACTAACTGTTCAAATATACGCACATATAACAAATGCAAGTAGAGAAAAGAAGAAAGAACATACACGTACAACAACTTTAAGTATAGAAAGATAGAACAAATGGGCAGATATTAAGTCAGAGGCAGAAATACAATCACAACATAAGCACAACATATGAAGGTGATGATGATGATGCACGAGTTCATCACACAACCTCTGTATACACCTATCGAGATTTACTCCCAGGTAGGACCTAGAGAGCTTTGTCAACCCATACCTATCGAGCTCCGCTCTGAGGTAGGACCCATGGGGGGTTTGTCAATCCACATACAACCAATATCTAATATTAATATCCATAACTCCTCTCTGGCACATCTATCAATAGAGGGTTTTAAGGATGCCATATTTTCTTTCAGAAAAAGGCAGTATTTCTAGTATTTTCACGGTGGTACCAATATTTAGTGAATGAATATGAGATGAGGATGTAATGATCACAACTAACCAACATGAGAATATCCAATATACCAACCAAGTGAGCCAAAAATCCACTCAAATCAATCAACCATCCATGATCTGGTATAATCCAGAAAACCATCAAGTGTAACATGAAATATAATGTCATAGATACTTCATAAATCCCAAAAATATAGTCTTTTCCCACCAAAAAGAGTAAAACCAAACATCCATATATCAATATAAGGCTACAGCATCATATAAGACCCCACACGGTAACATAAAGCAAATAACATCTCAAGATTACCAAATATTATACACGCCCCACACAGGAACATAAATCACCTAACACATTTTTCATGACACAATCCCATACCCAGAGCATGCTTTTACATTAATATTAACTACTCACCACCATCTAAAGAAAGTTAAACTATAACCTACCTCAAATATTAAGAAGGGAAAAGGACACTCTGTAGCACTTTTTAAAACGAATAGCTTAAGTTTGATATTTTTTCAAAAAGTGGTCAGTCGGGTATACTATTTTCACTTTATAGTCATTGCCTAATTTGGGTTATTTTGGCCCATGTAGTTCAGATATAGTTCATATACAATACTGATACGGTTCATATGCAATACTAATACAATTTTTAACTTGGGCCATTCGGCCCTTTTAAAAATATTTTAGCTTTTTTTTTGCTATAAATTTTTTAAGTGAAAAAATATTTTGCTTTTTTTATTGTTTAGAAATAATAATTAAATACAATTATATAAAAAATGATATAATTGTAATATAAAATATGTATCTATATATGATATATGTATAGAAATTGTATAGTTCTATCAAATATGTATATGTATAAAATATATATAAAGTGTGTAAAAATTATATAATTGTTGTATAAAATATGTGAAAAAAATGTACAATTAATGTATAAATTGTGTATCGAAACTATATAATTTTCATATAGAATATTTGTATGTGTAAGATATGTATAGAAACTGTACAGAAGGTGTGTAGAAACGGTATAGAACAAGCCACCAAATTAAAAAGGCTAAAAAGTGGAATTTAAATTTTCATGGTCATTTTCGTGAAAATAGTTTAATTTGAAGTGACGTTTCTATCATAATTCAAGCTCGATCGTACACTGCGATCTTTCGAGTCTAGCGAAACTTCAGACCAATCTACAATTTGATTAGACAATAAGTATCCTTTATCGGGGAAATCTCGGAAATAGATCCAAATTGGGGTGGCTTTCAAATTTTAGCCTCAAATAAAAAAGTTTTCTTAAAATAGTCTTTACCTATTAACTAATATTTTTTTGGACGAAACTATCCCTGATCAATAGAGTAAATTACACAAATGGTCCTCATAATGGATAACAACTCCATATTTATATCTTTCAACTTTTATTTTTTGTCTCTTTTTAATTTTACTTTGATTTTTATTTTTTCTTTTCTCTTTTTGTTTTTTATTTTTCTCAACTCTTACTTTTTTCCTTTTTTCTCTCAACTTCTCTATTCCTCTTTTTTTTGTACTTTTTAGTTTTTCTCAACCCTTACTTTTTCTATTTACACCTCTCAACGTCTACTTTTATTAAAAAAAATTATTTTTTCTTTTTAATTTTTTCTCGATATTTATTTTTTTATTTTTATCAACCTTTTTTTAATTTAATTTTTATATTTTTCTTCATTTTCTTATTTTTTCCGCAATTTTTATTATTTTTGTTCTTTTCTTCGATTTCTTCCATTCAAGTTACATCTCATGAGCAAGAGTTGACACTATCACATTATACAGGCAAAACTTCTGACTTTCAAACAACAACTACGTTTCATGGGCAAGAGTTGACACTACCACATTATAGAGGCAAAACATGACTTTCAAACAAGAAGTTATGTTTCATGGACAAGAGTTGACACTACCACAATGTATTTTGATTTATGAGATGTTCTACAATTATTGCCTTAGAGGAAAGACTTAGCTTAGGGACTTTCAAATACCAAATTATGCCCCAAGGGAAAGAGTTGACTTTACCACGTTATGTTTTCATTTATGAAATGTTCTACAACTATTGACTTAGAGGAAAGACTTAGCTCAAGGACTTTAAAACTACAAATTATGCCGCACGGGCAAGAGTTGACTCTACCACGTGCTGTTTTCATTTATGAGATGTTCTACAACTATTGCCTTAGAGATAGGACTTAGCTCAAGGACTTTCAAACTAAAAATTATGCCCCACGGGCAAGAGTTGACACTACCACGTTATATCTTCATTTATGAAATGTATAACTCTTGTCTTAGAGGCAAGACTTAGCTCAAGGACTTTCAAATAATAAATTATGCCCCACGGGTAAGAGTTGACACTACCACATTATGTCTTTATTTATGAGATGTTCTACAACTCTCGCCTTAGAGGCACGACTTATCTCAAGAATTTTTAAATAAGTTATGTGTATTGAGCAAGAATCAACACTAACACATTGTGTTTTTTACTTATGAAATGCTCTATAACTTTTATCTTAGAGGTAAGACTCAACCTAAGGACCATAAAACAATAAGTTATGCCTCATGGACAATATTTGACACCACCACATTGTGTATTAATTTATGAGATATTTTATAACTCTTTCCTTAGAGGAAAGACTTAGACCAGGAACTTTTAAGTAACAAGTTGTGCCCTATGGGCAAGAGTTGACATCACCAAATTGTACTTTGATTTATGAGATATTCTATAACTCTTGCCTTAGAGGCAAGACTTAACCCAAGAACTTTCAAATAACAAGTTATGTCCCATGGGTAAGAGTTAACACTATCACATTATATTTTGATTTATGAGATGTTCTATAACTCTTGCTTTAGAAACAAGACTTAGTCCAAGGTCTTTTAAACAACAAGTTACGATCCACGGACAAGATTTGACACTACTACATTATATTTTAATTTATGAGATATTTTATAAATTAAGGACTTTTAAACAACAAGTTATGCCCATGGGTAAGAGTTGACACTACCACATTATGTTTTAATTTTTGAAATGCTCTATAACTCTTGCATTAGAGGCTCGAATTAGTCCAAGGACTTTTAAACAACAAGTTATGCACCATCTAAAGTTGATACTACCACATTGTGTCTTGATTTATGAGATATTCTATAACTCTTGCCTTCGAGGAAAGACTTAGACGACAAGTTATAGCCCCCAGACAAGAGTTGACACTATCGTCTTACCTCTAAGACAAAACTTAGCTCAAGAACCTCCCCAAAGAACAAGTTACGCCCAATGAACAAGTGTTGACTCTACCACATTGTTTTTTGATTTATGAGATGTTTTATAACTCTTGTCTTAGAAGCAAGACTTAACTCAAGGATTTTCAAACGACAAGTTATGCTCCACAAGTAAGACTTGACACTACCACATTGTGCCTTGATTTATGAGTTGTTCTATAATTTTTTCTTAGACGCAAAACTTATCCCAAGAACTTCCCAACAATAATTCATGCCCTTAAATTTGCTTTGATGTCAAAAAAAAAATCTCTTTGTTGGTTATCTAATTTTTTATTTATTAGCAAAATATAATAGAAGTTGAGAAAAAAGAAAAAAATGATCAAACAAAATAGAGAAATAAAAAAAAAAATAGAGAAAAAAAGGCAAGAAAAAAATAAAGATTAAAAAAGGCGAAGAATTAAAAAAATTGAGAAAAATAAAAATGAGAGGAAAGAATAAAAATAAAGTTTGAGGAAAATGAAGAGAAAAAAGAGAAAAGGTAAAAATCAAAAATAAAAGAAAAATAAAGGTTGACACAAATTAATTAAAAAGAAAATTAAAAAATGAAGAAATAGATAATGTTTGAGAAAAAAGAAAAAACAGAAAAAAATAAAGGTTGAGACAAATAAATTAAAACATGAAAATAAAATTTAAAAAAACAAAAAAAAAAGTGCAAATAA
The DNA here is from genome assembly GCF_002878395.1 of Capsicum annuum. NCBI lineage: Eukaryota > Viridiplantae > Streptophyta > Magnoliopsida > Solanales > Solanaceae > Capsicum > Capsicum annuum. Next base: position 83,175 of record NW_025888803.1, on the reverse strand, counting down.
TAAAAATAAAAATAGAATTTGAGAGACAAATAACTATGAAAAGTTTAAAAATATTTGAGGTATGGAAGACAAAGTTGTACTTGTACTATACTAAAAAGGAAAAGAAGACTAGTCTTTAAAAACTTTTCTTACTGGAGTTAAAAATTAAAAGTCACCACTATTGAGGCTATAACATGTAATTTCCTGTCCTTTGTTTAAAGTTTGGAAGTTGAGAATGTTATTCTCCATTTTATTTTACTTGAATTTTATTAACTTAACACATAAATTTTAAAAATATTAGTAATTAGAGGTGATTTTACTGTACTAACTTTAGTAATTATGATTTAAAACTCTCAATTTGACTATTATTATTTTTATAATTATTTAATACTAAACGTTAGATGTGGGCAATCCGTTATTCGATTCAATTTTATCAAATTTTGATTTGATTCTTTAATTTTCGATTTTGTAACAATAACCATCGAATGCCGAACCAAACAAATCCGATTTGATTTGATTTTTTGAACTTCATTTTGATTTAATTCGATATTTTTGAATCAATTTTTCGAGTTAAGTGAGAAATAAAATTATCAAAACATATCCACTTACCCATGAAGTGGGAAATTGAAAAAGAAAACGAGGAGAAGCAATGTAAATAATGAGTTCAATGAAGTTTTTGGGTAACCTGGTGTGTCCAATTTGTTGTGTTCTTTCTCTATAAGTGCATACTGGATGATGAGACACTTGTTTGGAATAACTTTAAAAGATTAAATTAAATTAATTTAACAAATATTTTAACTATACTTAACGATTTATTTTGAAAAATTATTCTTCAGAAAATTTAAATGGTTTGTACGTGGATTTTTATTAGGCTAACATATATATTAAATATAATATAAATAATTTTAAAATATTTAATTAATAAAAATTTGATTCTTCGATACACCGAAGAATCGTTGCTCTTAAATCGAACACCCAATTAAAGAATCAAACTATCAAAAAAGAAAAAATCAAAATCGAATTGAAGAGTCGAAATCAAAGAACCGAATTAATTCGATTTGATTCGAATTTTTTATTCTACGATTTTTATGCTCATTATTACTAAAAGTACTTCCTTCACTTCTTTATAAGTGATTTTTTAAATTGTGGTTTTATTTAAGTAAGAGTATGTTTAAGCCTTTAAAAATATTTTGAACATAATTTTTCTAATATGTCCTTAAATTTAAATTCAGTAATCAATATCAATTTTAAAATAGATAAAATTAATCATGAATAAGCTTTTAGCATATATGTTTGAATTTAGATTGGATTTATTTGAAATTAATTTATATTGATTAATTATGAGAAGACCATTTAAAAACAGAGAAGCTTTTAAAAAAATTAAAGATTCTTTAATTTTTAATTATTCAGAATATATAAGTCTAAATAAAACAAAAGAAAACCCACAAAGATTAGCCTACCTAATTACCTTAATATCTAGTATTGAAGCAAAAGTAATAATCCATTTAAAATCTAGAAGAATGAAACACATACCACCTAATTATGATAAAATCGGATTTAGATACCCACCAAAATATTATAAATATGGTTTAAATGAATAAAGTTAAAAAATACAAAGAATTAAAACAAATTATTTCTAAAAAACCTAAAGAATTAAAAATAAGAATTGAAAGACTACATTATAATATATTTGCTGGAGTTAGTAAAAACTCAATAAATGCATAAAAAAATGAAATATCAAATTTAGAATCACAAATAGATAGTTTAGAATATATATATATCAACATGAACTATTTACAATAAAATGAACAAAGAAGACTTTATAATAGATGAAAAAATATATGAAAATCACGAAGGATTAAAAATAAAAATAGTATTTTCTAATCTAGGAAGACGATATAAGAAAATAGGTGAACATTTATATTTAATGCTAGAAGAAAAAAGAATTAAAATTAGAAGATAAATTGACAGCTATGATGAGAATAGAAAAAGAAAACGAAGAAATAGATAGAAAAAAGAAAATAGAAAAAATAAAACAACAAATTACAGAAGAAATACGAAAAATAGAAGAAACTAAAAACAGTAGGATTGCTGAATTAGAAAAAGAACTATAGATATTAAAAGATCTGTATGAAAGAAGACAGAAAGAAAAAGATAAAGAACAAAAATTATTAAATGAGATAAATCAATTTAAAGAAAAATTAGAAATAGAAACCAAGGAATTAGAAATTAATACAATAGATGTTGAAGAAACAGATAATTATGATTCGGAAGATAGTGAAACATATACAGAAATCTTAACAAATACAAAAAATTTAGGAATCAATGAAAAACAAGAAGTAATTAATGAAGAAAACTTATAAAATATAAACACGGAAATAAATACTCTTGATAAAAAAGAAGATGAAAATATAATATCTAGAACATCAAAAATAAGAAAACCTATATATTATAAGAATATATTTAAAAGATATAATCTAAAAAATGAATATGACAAATGGACACCAAAACAAATAGTTAATAAAAATTTATAACTTTTTAGACTTAGATTGTGTAATAGATACAGGAAAAATAATACAATTATGGATAGGATATATGACAAAACAATTATTAGATAATAATATAAATGTAATAGATGCACCAGAATATATAGAAAGAACACTAATAGGAACAGTGAAATTATGGTTTTTAAATCTAACTGAAAATAGTAAAAGAGTATTAAGAACTGACAAACTCACAGAAGGAACATCATCAACAACCACAACTAAACTAACA
>NW_025888803.1:60906-80321 GCF_002878395.1 Capsicum annuum | reverse complement strand
ATATAAATGTAATAGATGCACCAAAATATATAGAAAGAACACTAATAGGAACAGTGAAATTATGGTTTTTAAATCTAACTGAAAATAGTAAAAGAGTATTAAGAACTGACAAACTCACAGAAGGAACATCATCAACAACCACAACTAAACTAACACCTATAGAATTATTAAAAAAATATGAAACAGTTATAAAAGGCTAATTTAGTAGCATGACAACAATAGAAGAAGAACAAAATGAAGAGAAAGATACAAATAGAAATTAATGTTAAAATTAGCAATATGTAATATGTGCTACATAGATGAATATACTTGCGCATTTAAATAATATTATTATAAAGGAGCTTATAATATAGAAGAAAGTAAAGAAATAAGAAAATTATATTTTGGTAAATTACCTGAACCATTTAGTTCAAAAATCATAAAAAGTTGGGATGAAACAAAAATAGTAGATACTATAGGAGCAAGAATAAAATTTTTACAACAATGGTATAGAAACCTATGTGAAAAATATAGAGAAGAAATAAAAATGAAAAAAACATTAATAAGAAATTTAGCATGTTGCAAAGATAAAATAACACCTCAATTTGGATGCGAAGAAAGATATTATAAGAAAAGAAAAAGGCATAAAAATATAAGAAATACAAAAAATCAAAATATAAGTATAAGAAACCAAGAAAAAGATATTATGTAAAAAATTATAAACATAAAAGACCATATATGAAAAAGAAATCTATAAAGGAATGTACTTGTTCTAATTGCAGAAAATTAGGACATTTAGTTAGAGATTGTAAATTACCTAAAAACCCAAAAAATAAACAAATATCAAAAATAAAAATAGAAAATACAGAATATATGGAGATAGATTGTATAGATTACGAATTAGAAAGTGAAGACAGTATATGTGAAATTTCAGAGAATGAAATAGATAATGAAATAGAAGATGATGAAATAGATAGTAAATTAGACTAATTAAATGACTGAAGAAGATATACAAATAAACCAAATGACTGAAGAAAATATAAAAATAATATCAAAAGAAGAATATTTAAATGACGAAGGAACAGATCAAAAAATAATATTTGATAACAATGTATTTGATGAAATAAAAGGAAAAGAGTTAGACTTAAGTGTAGAAAAAATATTTAAAATACCAACAATAAAAAATATATTTACTAGGAAAAAGGAAAAATATTATATAGTAAGCCAAAAGGAACATGTAATAGACTGCAGATATGCAAAAGGAAAAGGTAGTATACCACTAGTAACAAAAAGGTTAATTAATAAGGAAATAAATGATATAAAAAGTAGAGGAGACCCAATAAAATATGTACACCTTGGAGGTACAGAAATATTAATAAAAACATATTTTAGAGAAGGAATAGATACACCAATAGAATTATATTTAGCAGATGATAGGATTATAAGACCTATAGAAAAAAGCACAATAACAGCGATTAAAGGAAATTTAATATACCAAAAATTTAAATTTATAATAAGTGCAAATTATTCAGTAGCAATAACAGATAAAAATATAGATAAATCATTAGTATTATATTGGAAAATATCGGGAATAGAACTAACCCAGGAAGTAAAATATTTACAGCAAGATGTAAAAATCTATATGTATTAACAACAAAACATAAAATAACGGGAAAAAATAAAATAAATAAAATACAAATAGAAAGTCCTTTTGAACAATTCGTAAAAACAATTGATAATAATGATTATAGTTACAGAAATTTAGACATAGAAGAAGATCTAGAAATAATAAATGATAGAATAAAGAATAGCTTATGAAAAACCAGAATCATCATGCTCATCAAAAAGAACAAGTTATGAACCAAGTTCAACGGATAATTTAAACAAATATTACATAACAGGAAAGGTAAATGAAAAAGAATATTTAATACTCTTAAATACAGGACAAGAAGAAAATTATATAGCAAAATATCTAGTAAAAAATGAGGAAATAAAACTGAAAATAATATATGCCCAGATCTACCAAGAAGTTTAATAAATACTAAAAATATAGCAGAAAAAGAAATAATAATAGGAATTAGAAAAATAAAAATAGAATTTGAAGTAAAAGAAGAAATGCAAAAAACAGACATAATATTAGGAATAAAATAGCTATAACAAGTAAAACCATATAATATAGAACATACACAATTAACCATAACATATAACAGAGAGAAATTATTCTTAAGAAGAACTTTAACATGAAATGAAAATATATGTATTAATGAAGATAGTAGTAGAAGGATATTACAGTAGATATTATACGCCTATGATAGATACAGGAGTAGAAGCTAATTTATGTAGATATAATTGTTTACTAGAAAGTAAATGGGATAAGTTAAAAACACCAATAATAGTTAAAGGATTTAATAACGAAGGCAGCTTAATTACTTATAAAGCTAAGAATGTAAAAACACAAGTATGGGATAAAATATTAACAATAGAAGAAATCTATAATTATGAGCTAACATCAAAAGATATACTTTTAGGAATGCCGTTTTTAGATAAATTATACCCACATATAATAACCGGAATAGATTGGTGGTTTACAACACCATGTAAACAAAAAGTAAGAGCAAAAAGAGTTATTAATAAAATAAGAAAGAAAACTGATTGGATAAAAGAAAGTGAAAAATTACACAAAAATTAAAAAATATAAAAAATACCAAAGATACAATAGAACTGGTCATATTTTCGATAAATAAAAAGAAAATAACTATATTTTTAATAAATAAGATAGGAATAATTAAGAAAAAATTAGAACAATTATATAGTGAAGATCTATTAAAAGGATGAGAAAAACATAAAACTACTTTAAAAATTGAATTAATAGATAGAAATAGCATAATAACCCAGAAACCATTAACATATAATTTTGATGATTTAAAAGAATTTAAAATACATATAGAAGAATTATTAGAAAAATAATATATACAAAAAAAGTAATAGTAAACATAATAGTCCAACATTTATAGTAAATAAACATAATGAACAAAAAAGAGGAAAAAGTAGGATGGTTGTTGATTATAGAAATTTAAATGCAAAAACAATGACTTATAATTACCCAATATCAAATAAGATATTAAAAATAAGACAAATACAAGGATATAATTATTTTAGTAAATTTGATTGTAAATCAGGATTTTACCATTTAAAGTTAAAAGAAGAATCTAAGGAATTAACCGCATTTACCGTACCACAAGGATTTTATAAATGGAATGTACTACCATTTGGATATAAAAATGCATCAGGTAGATATCAATATTTTATAGATAGTTATTTTAAACAACTACCTAATTGTATAATATACATAGATGATATACTATTATATACAAAGACCAAAGAAGAACATTTAAAATTATTAGAACCATTTACAGATATAATAGAAAAATCGGGAATAAGTTTAAGTGAAAAGAAAGCTGAAATTATGAAAAATCAGATAGAATTTTTAGGAATACAAATAGATAAAAGTGGAGTAAAAATTCAACAACATATAGTACAAAAAATAATAAATTCAAAAGAAGAATTAGATACAAAAAAGAAATTACAATTATTTTTAGGATTAGTAAACCAAGTAAGAGAATACATACCAAAATTAGCAGAAAATCTAAAGCCCTTACAGAAAAAATTAAAAAAGAATGTAGAATATAATTATAACGAAGAAGATAAAAAACAAGTTCAGAAAATAAAAATACTTTGTAAAGAATTACCAAAATTACAATTTTCAGATGAAAATAAAAAATTTATATATATAGTAGAAGCAGATGCTAGTGAATGTAGTTATGGAGGAGTACTTAAATATAGATATGAAGAAGAAAAATTAGAACATCATTGTAGATACTACTCAGGTACATTTAATGAAACAGAAATAAAATGGGAAATAAATAGAAAAGAATTATGTTCATTATATAAATGTTTATTAGCATTTGAGCCATATATTGTATATAACAAGTTTATTGTACGAACAGATAATACACAGGTACGTTGGTAGCTAACAAAGAAAATACAAAATTCAGTTACAACAAAAGAAATTCGGAGACTAGTCTTGAATATATTAAATTTTACATTTACAATTTAAGTAATTATTACTAAAAAAAACGTTATTGCAGATTGCATATCAAGACAAAGCTACACAGACTGATATAATAGAAGACAATGTTTTAGAAAAGATACTCAAAACCCTAACTACGCTTTCAATGAAAGTGGATAGTATGGGTAATGAAATAGAAAAGCTAAAGACTAATGAAGTTAAACTGAAGTCTAAAGCTGTAAATCAGCTAACTCAGTAGTGTGCAAAGCTATGTCGGTCGGAAGACATTAAAATTCCTGATCTAGAAGGAGACGTTGGGACATTCCATAAAACCCATAACGTTTATCAATCTACAATTGCAGGTACAAGCAGAGGAGTTAGTAGACAAAGATATCAGAACATGAATATGAATAAGATATTTGAGAAACCATTTATACCAAAAACACAAAAAGACCCCTTGTTCATACCCCCACAAATTAGCACATACCGAGATAGTCTGAACCAAGATAAAAAAGTTTACAACTATGCAGCCCAAAAATACATAGAAAATATCTACAGAGTATAAACTTTTCTAAACCTTAACCCTAGAGCTACAGATATCAAAGAACCAAACACAAACTATATAACCCAAAAATTACAAGGTTACAACAAGCTAATTGCACTACCCAAAACCAACCCAAGCTTAATAAAAACTTGTTTTGACTATGGATTATTAAATACCATATATACCCAAGACGGAGAAGAACTAACAGCTATGGAAGAATTATATAAAATATTCACCACTTATACAAGAATAACCAAAGGAAATCTATTTTATATAAAGTGTTATACTGCACCAGCAGAGATATTATACGACGAAATAAAACCAGTTATACAAGTTATAAAAATAGGATTAACAAGAGATATGATTAATCGGAAGATATTATGCAGCAGCCAGAGATACCCAGAATTGAGATACCTGATTTCTACGCAAATAAACGACTCATTGGACTAGCTACAATTATTCAAGAATTAGCAAATAATTATACCAATGGAAACCCAATATGGAGCTATTATTCAAGAGACCATCAGATGATTTATTCAAATTCAAAAGAACTACGACAAGCAGATATGGAAGATGTTAGACAATGGATAATGATATTACTTAACCTAGAAAAACAATCTACTACAAGAACAATTAAGAGAGGATTTATTTCAGACGGATTATGGACAAGATATTGCAAGATAATTGAACATAAATATCCAGACCATCAATGTTCGAGATGTAATGGAGAAGATAATATTATCCCAGAAGTCCGCCTAGAATAAAAGAATCAAGAAAATAAGCATGCCAGCTAGAAAGAAGATAAAAAAATCAACAGATACGACAACAAGATAAAAAGAAGACGGAGTAAAAATAGAAAAAGACAAAGCATTAAAGGAAAAAAGCGACATATGGAGAAAAAAAAAAGCTAACTTTGAAGTATGAAATACGTGAATCATGTAAATAGCTTTACTATAGCCTTTTTTATTTTTTCTTGTCTCATTTATTAGCTTTCACCATTATTGGCATTTTAGGACAAATGTATAGAGGAAACGTGTAAAGACATATTAGGATAGCCTTTTTTCTTTTGTAACATTAGAACCATGTAAATTATTCATTCTCTCATTATAAATAGAGGCATAGAAGGCAACAGAGAAAGCAAGCCTTCATGCGTTGAAACAAAAACTCTCTCTTGTCCACAAATATTTTGCTTAGTTATTAAAAAATAGGTATATTTCAATGGAAAAATCTATGAAGGAACAAAGCTTAGAAATATCAAACATACCCGAACAGGTATATTTATTTATGATTATGAATATTTGAACTTGCATATTTGAATCGAATAAATCAAAAATATCTCTTTACAGGCTATATATATACAATCCAATAACCGTCTAACTAATCTAATAACTAGCCTAACTTTTACCTCTTAACTATAGCTAACTATGTACAACTCATTGACAACTGTACCACCATGTGTCATTCATGTGATCCTTTCAATACTCTCCCTCAAACTAGGCACTACGAATAAATTGAACATTCCTAGTTTGGCCAACAAAAACTCATGTTGTGTCTTCCCAAGATTCTCTGTCAAAATGTTTGCTAACTGCAAATCTATTGAGATATGTTTATTATGTATCATACCTCCTTGTATCTTCTCTCTTATGAAGTAACAATCAATTTCTATGTATTTTGTCCTCACATGATAAGTGAGATTTGCTGCTATTTAAAGTGTGGCCTTACTATCATAGAATAATTTCACTAGTAAGTCTAACTTTGTCCCTAGTTCTTGAAACAAACCAATCAACCACACTATCTCTGCCACTACATTGGGCGTGCTCCTATACTCTGCCTCAGTAGAGCTTCTGGACACAGTGTTTTATTTCTTGGACTTCACAGAGATCAAGGAATCCCCTAACTGCACAACAAAACTATTCACATAAATTCTAATCATAGGACAAGTACCCCAGTCTACATCACAGTAGACTAACATTTGTGAAGATGATTGTGAAGATAATATGATCCCTAAACTTGGTGCATTTTTCAAGTACTTGACTACCCTCAAGGCTGCTTTCGTATGAGACTTCTTGGGACTATGATAAATTGACTTGGGTTTTGAATTGTGAAACTAATGTTAGGCCTGGTCATTGTTAAGTATACCAATTTACCAACCAGCATCGAATATCTCCTAGGAGCAGGTAACAGCTCATCTGTAGCAGATGTAGAATTGCACCCTTGATCAAAATCAACACTAATGACTCTCTAAACTCTAATGGTATACTAGCTGGTTTGGAACCAGCTAAGTCCATATCAGCTATGATATCTAAAGAAAATTTTCCTATATCAGCTATGGTGTCTAAAGCAAACTTTCTCTGGAAAATCAAATACCATCCTTATTCCTGGCAATTTCAAGACCAAGAAAGTATCTCATCTCCCCCAGGTCCTTGATCTTGAAATGATGTTGGAGCATAGTTTTGGCCTCTTGAAGAAGGGCAGAGGAAGACCAGTGATTAGTAAGTCATCCACATAAACCAAAATGAACACCAAATCAGTACCACTATGTTTGATGAAGAGACAATAATCATGGTGTCTTTGAGTAAAACCAAAAGCAACAAGAACCTCAGTAAGCTTCAAATTCCACTGCCTAAAGGCTTGCTTAAGTCCATAAATGAACTTCTAAAGTTTGCAAACAAGTGAAGACTCCCCCTTAGTGAGTAGACTAAGAGGTCGTTCCATGTATACATCTTCTGATAAATTACCCTGGAGAAAAGTATTTAACACATTCATTTAATGCTGAGGCCAACCTTTCATAGCAGCTGTGGACATAACTGTTAGTCACTATCTTGACTACTGGAGAGAAAGTCTCTTGGTAGTCAAGACCTTCTTGTGGAGTATAGCCCTTTCCCATCAATCGAGTTTTATATCTCTCAACCTTCCCTTTAGCAGTATACTTGACTTTAAAAATACATTTACACCTAATGGCATTTTTATTAGCAGGTAAAGTAACCAGCTTCAAAGTTTGATTTTCTTCTAAAGCTTGAACTCTTGGTTCATAGCCTCGATCCATCCAGGGTGATGTAAAGCTGTAGCATAAGAATCAGGTTCTTGAGAGTTGTTGAAAGATTATACAAAACATCCAGGTAAGTTTGGATAATAATGTATATGATATATAGTTGGACAAGGGATAAAGTAAACTAGGAGGCTCAGAAGGACTGGACTTGGTTGAACCAAGAATGTAGTTATCTATCCAAATAGGTGGCTTAGAAGATCTGATGGATCTTCTGATAGGCTCAGATAGGGAAGGAATAATCTGAGGAGCTACAACCTCTTCAACTGATTCACACTAATCTCAGTTGCAGGATGTTCCTTGAGTGTGATAATAGATTCAATAGTTGTATGTGGTATAGAGGGTGGGCTGATCACAGTAAAAGGGTCAGATGTATCATCCTCGTCCTGACAATGCTCTATAGGTATTAATAGTTGTTCAGTAGTAGTATACTTAAAAGGAAAAAACCTTCTTTGAAAGTTACATCTCTACTGACAAAGAAAATTCTATTAGCAAGATCATATAACTTGTACCCTTTCTGAGTAGTAGAATATCCTATATAAATACTCTTCGCAGATCTTGCTCCAAACATGTCATTCTTGTGAGCTATATTTGTAGCATAGCATAAGCTTTATAACACTTTTACGTGTTGCAGGTTAGGCTTTCTACCATAAAATATTCCAAAGGGAGATCTACCTGCTAAAGTAGTTGAGGGTACCATATTGATCAGATATGTTGCATTCTGAATACATAATCCCAAAATCTCAAGGGAGTTGAACCCTATAATTTAATAGTCCTATCCACTTCTAAAAGTTTCTTATGCTTTCTCTCCACTTTCCTATTTTGTTGAAGTGTGCGTTAATACAAGAGCTTTGGTGTACAATGCCTGGAAGGCTAAACAACACATGACAATAGAAATTCAAGAATTCTGTTCCATTATCACTTCTAAAAATTACTACATTGCTTTCAAATTGAGTCTTGACTAATTGCAAGAAATTCTTCGGTACTGCAGGAACATCACTTTTCAGTTTCAACTAGAAAGTCCATACTAATCTACTATAATCATCCACCAAGGTAAGGAAAAATCTATTTCCATCATATGTAGGAACCTTATAAGGTCTCCAAACATCAGCACGAACTAAATTAAAAATCTTATTAGCTCTACTAGTGCTTTGAGGGAAGGGCAACCTAGTTTTCTTAGCTAAGGAGTAAAAAGGACAATTTTGGAAATGTTATGCTTCACAGTAGACTTTTATTATATCCATTTGTTGTAGTGTTTTGTGTGGAACATGACCCAAATATTTATGCCATACCATTTACTTCATGGAGAGTGATCCTAGGCATATTTATATGTCTAAGAACCAATATTCACCCATAATAGGACTTGTTCTATTAGTTAAATATGTTAATATAGTTGTGTTTGATGTGTAATTGCATAATTTGAGCTAATTCATATGATTAGTAGTGCAGGATGAATTGTTGATGAGTGTTGGCTCAATTGAATGCAAGACGGGAAGAAATGGATGATTAATGTTAGAGAAGGATTTAATGAGTGGAAATAACACTGGCAATAAGATTTGAGAGCATGCTTGGAAGGATGAAGCACGTAGAGGAGAAACTAGTTGAAGAATATATTTGGCCTTAGTCAAAATTCTGAGCAATAATTCCACTGATGATGCATAAAATAGGTGCAACGCGGGGATCTTCCTACGCGATATGAGGTGCGGTGCGGGGGTCTTCATACGCGATATGATGTGTGGTGTGGGCCATATCTCATTGGTAAGACCCAAATGAAGCGGAAGTTATCCTTATTATGCCAATTTCATCCAACTATTAAAGCAATACTAAAACACAATTGGGACTACTTTAGAACATACAACGGAGGCAAAAACACTTTCAATATTTCTCTTAGGTTTCTTAAAAACTTCATTATTCAAAGATTACTGTGTGGTATGTTTAATTACTTATTTTTGATCTTGAATTCAAACATGAGTGGCTAAACACTGTTGTTCTGGGGTTGAGGCTGAAGACATGATTACACTTTGATATTCTTTATAGTAGTTTCTTGTTAGATTATTGTTTGGGTTGTTCTTAATCTTTTGTGCTTACTATTTTCGTGAATGGACACAATTAGAATATATGTATATTCCTATGTGAATCTAGGAGGAGAATTATAGGATAGAAAAAAGAGATTAAGGAGCAAGGTTCTCATTTTTTTTATAAAATAAAGGATGTGAATTAGCATCTAGTATAGGGATATACCTAGAAACTTTGTTTGGTTCACTTGCAGAAAGATAGTTGTATGCATATAGTTGGGTTATTGTAATATCGAATTTAGGTAGACGATTAGAGGCCGAGAAACCATGATTATACTACAAACCCTGCAAATCAATGACCTGATAATCAACTAAACTATGATAAGAATAGAGATTTGTAGGATTTTCAAAAGTGTCTCAACCTTGGAATTCTCATCAATATTGTTTACAACCTTGCTTACGTTGCTATTGTCGCACATCATTATTTCTTAACTATTTATATTTTACTTTGAATATTCACAATCATCTTGATGCTTTTAAACACTTAATACATTCTTGTCAAAAACTAAAGTTGTTTGAATTGCTAGTTGCATAGTCCTCGTGGGTACGATATCCGACTATTCTAGTCACTATATTACTTGTACGATCGTGTGCACTTGCGTGTGCGTTAGACCATAAAATATTGTTGGCGTCGTTGCTGGGGACTATTATAATTAGTAATTTTATAAATTTTTGGATTTTGATAATAAGTTTATGTGTGAACGACTTGATATTAGTGACTAACTTTTGCAGGTTTAGCTAAATACAAGACTGGCAAGAGATAGAGAGCTGGTATAGCCTTTTTTGGAACTAGAATTAGTATTTTAGAAAGGAGGAGATAATTTTTACCAAGCTTGGGAAAGGTTTAAGGGTTTGCTAAAAAATTGCCCTTACCATCATCAGTCTAATAATGTTCTTGTTCATACTTTCATAGAGGGTTTGGAGCCAAATACAAAGATTCTCTTGGATTCAGCAGCCGATGGGAAAGTTCTAGAGAAAACATATGAGGAATTATATACACTGCTAAATTGAATTTCACAAGGGAATCTTGAATGGCATGCTGACTCGAGAAGTTCTCCTAAGAAGGTTTAAAAAGGTTGCAGGTGTGTTAGAGGTAGATCAGTTTATTGCATTATCATCTCAGCTTGCAGCAATACAAAATCAGATACTTACTCAGTTTAATAGCATGAAGTTTGGGGTTTTACAAGCAGCTGCTATAACTAATGTAGTCCAACAAGTAAATTCTTAGTGTGAGGTTTGTGGAAGTAGTGAGCATGTAGTAGATGCTTGGGCGGTTAATCTAGATTCTGTTAATTATATGAGAAATACAAATCATTAGGGACAACAGAATTTCTGTAACACATGTAATCCCAATTGGAGGAACCATCCTAATTTCTCATGGGGTAGAAATCAGGCACAAAACAACAATCAGTATAAGGAGCCGATACAGCAAAATCAACAGCAAGTTCAAAGTAATCAGGGCATAATAAAAATGAATAATTTAGAGGAGATAATAAAGAAACTTCTAACTTCTTATGCACAGTTAGCAGCTGATATGAAGACTCGATAGTCGATTATATAGAATTTGGAGCTGTAAATTGGTCAGATTGCGGAAGCGCAAAACACTAGACCTCAAGGAGGCTTACCTAGTGATACAGAGGCAAATACAAAATAGGTAAATGCAGTCACAATGAGGAGGAGTTTACAGTTAAAGGGGGTGGAATCGGAGCAGGTTAGTCCCATAGCTACCGATGACGAATTTACAAAGAATGAGAAGAAAATGGTCAAAGAAAAAGCTACAAGTGATAAAACCCAAGTGAAGAAGAAGACTCTACCTTTACCATTCCCTCAAAGGCAGTAGAAGCACCAAGAGAAGACAAGTTACAAGATATGGACGAGATATGATCAGGGAGTTTCTCCCCACCTCATACTCAGCTTATTTTGCAAGAACTGGGAGAGTGCTTCATTTTAAGTGTGGGGCGGTGGAAATTCATTCCTTGTACTATTATTGTTTTTTTTTTTTATGTTGGATATTTTATTCTTCTTTTTATTTGTGTTGGATTAGTTCATTCTAGCTATTCAGAACTTGTTGCCTGTAATAGTTAGTATTGATGAAGTTTATTTCATTGTAATTTGCTTTTCATTGTGTTACTTCATAAAATTTTGCTTAAATATTAGGAGTAACATTGTTGTTTTTCCCTCAAGGTAATTCTCAATAAGTCGTCATGTTAACTGCACTCCCCTATGATGGATGGATGACGACGGTCTTAAGGAAAGTTTGTCGTAGGATATTGAGAAGTGATAAGAACCTAACCATATATTTAAGGAGAAATGCTTTGTGTTGGGCTATGTGGTTGTTTAAATTGGAACATCATTTTGTTGAAATGGAAGCACGTCATAATTTAAAAAGGGAACTAATATAGACACTTATTCTCTATATGTGAATTTTTTGGTTTGTTGGCTTAAATTTGAATTTGACAAGTGCTAAATCGGAACTATAGGGATCCGACTTGATTCTAGCATGCACCAAGAGTGAGAGACGTTTTTAGTTATTTTACATGTATAGTGATGTCTAGAACTTGCCCGGTGTATTTACGAAGCGAAATAAAGAATGTTGGATGTAGGAAATGATTTAGGCATCTTTATTGATAGCCAAATTTGTAGACCTCATTTACCTACCCTTGTGAATATTCCTAGTTAGACCTATTGAACCTATAACCTAATTTCTTTTATAGCCTCATAATTAACCTATTCTACTTTTGTTCTTTAACCGTAATTTGATCCAAATACTCCTAAGCGCTTTAGTGAAAAATAGTTAAAATATGTAGTAGAAATTGAATAGGTAATATGGTAAAATTGAATCCCTTAAGAGATTATTATGTAGATAGGAAGTGACATGTGCTGATTGAGAGTGTGAAATAAAGAAAAGAAACAAGCATTGGAAGAAAAAGTAAAAGAGAAAATATGTAAAGAAAAAGAAGAAAAACAAAGAAAAAATGGGGAATGAATGACAATCCCACATAGTGTGTGTAACATGTATTATAAGAAAGGACTAAAGCAAAAGTGGAAGAAAAGGATGCAACGAAAGAATTTGGTTGTTAATTTGATGATTTAAGTGTTAAGGTGATGTACTAAATCTCTTAGGGAGATCAATTACTTTTTACCCAAATAGTTCCTACCCGTCTCTTAGCTTACATTACAACCTTGAAAGACCTAATTGATTCTTCATCCAAACATTTAACTATTAGTGGAGTAGTATACAAAGGGCAGGCTTATGGTTTATTATCTATCATGTATAAATTCTTTGTTGAGAGTGAGAGGTTTGTTTTTGTTGAAATTCATATTCTGTTATATATTATAAGATTTAGAGTGAATATGGGAAACTTTCTCAGTATGAGGGTGCATGTGGATGACAATCAGGTGACGTATAATGTTCTCGATTAAACAACGTTGTTGAGTTTGCCATCCCCTTTTGAGGTAAAGATGTTGGAAAATAGTAATCCCATGTTTTTAGAAGTGAATTGACATGTTTTAAGCTAAAATTCTTTGTTTGATCCATGAATTTCCAACATAAGTATTTCCCCTCAATTGTGATGAGTAGGATTAATTAAATGTAGTGTAGTTTGAATTGTTCGAGGACGAACAAGGTTCTAAGTGTGGGGTGGTGATCTTGGGCATATTGATATGTCCAAGCACCAATATTCACCCATAATAGGACTTGTTCTATTAGTTAAATATGTTAATCTAGTTGTGTTTAATCTAGTTGTGTTTGATGTGTAATTGCATAATTTGTGCTAATAGATATGATTAGTAACGAAGGATAGATTTTTGATGAGTGTTAGCTCAATTGAATAAATGACGGAAAACAATGGATGATTGATGCTGAAGAAGGATTTTATGAGTGGAAATGACACTGACAATGAGCATTGGTAGCATGCTTAGAAGGATGAAGCACGTAGAGGAGCAACTAGTTGAAGAATATATTTTGCCTTACTCAAAATTTTGAGCAACAATTCCAGTAAGGGTGCGCGAAATAGGAGTAGCGCGAGGGTCTTCCTACTTGATATGAGGCGCGATATAGGGGTAGTCCTATGTGATATGATACATGGCGTGGGGTATATCTCATTGGTCAGACCCACGTGACGCGGAGTTTATCCTTGCTAGGCCAATTTCATCCAACTATAAAAGCAGCACTAAAACACAATTGGGACTACTTTGTAATGTACAACAGAGGCAAAAAAAATTTCAATATTTCTCTTAGGGTTCTTAAAAACTTCATTATTCAAAGATTACTTTGTGGTATGTTTAGTTACTTATTTTTGATCTTGAATTCAAATATGAGTGACTAAACACCCTTGTTCTAGGGTTGAGGCCAAAGACTTAATTACACTTTGATATTCTTTATCATAGTTTCTTATTGGATTATCATTTGGGTTTTTCTTAATCTCTTGTAATTACTATTTTGATGAATGACCACCATTAGAATAAATCTATATTCCTATATGAATCCAGGAGGAGAATTTTAGGAAGAATGATGAGATTAAGGAGAAAGATTCTCATTCTTTTATAAAATAAGGGATGTGAATTAGTAGCTAGGATAGGGTTATACCTAGAATCCTTGTTTGGTTCACTTGCAGGAAGATAGTTGTATGCATCTAGTTAGATTATTGTATTCCCACTTAACGATGTAGTTGTAATATCCAAGTTAGGTAGATGATTAGAGGTCGGGAGACCATGATCATACTATAAACCCTGCGAATCAATGACCCGATAATCAACTAAACTACGATAAGAATAGAGATTTGTAGGATTGTTAAAAGTGTCTCAACCCTGGAATTCTCATCAATATTGTTTACAACCCCTGCTTACGTTGCTATTGTCACACAGTTATTTCTTAACTATTTATATTTTACTTTTAATTTTTACAATCCTCTTGATACTTTTAAATACTTAATACATTCTTGTCAAAAACTAAAGTTGGTTGAATTGTTTGTTGCATAGTCCTCATGGGTACGATATCCGACTATTCTAGTCACTATATTACTTGTACAATCATGTGCAAATGCGTGTGCGTTAGACCGCAATAGAAAGCTACACAAAACTGCTCCTTCTGACTTGGAATATGATCCTAGTAATATAATCTGTCTGCTACTCTACCAGTCTCCCTTACCTTCCCAACGTGAAGGTCCGGCAGACAAGAGTGGAGCCTCATGAAGCAACCTAGTTCCTTCGTCAACTAAGCAATGGAAAGTAGGTTGAGTTTGAATGGTACACACAAAACATTACTAATCTCTTCCTTTCCCAAAGTACACTTTCCAGTATGTATAATGGGTAGTTGACTGTCATTAGTTAAATGAACATTGCCAAAACCTTCATTAATTGGATTCGTATTAGGATTAATCGTGGATAACATATGTGGTGTACATACCATATGATTGTTCGCCCCAGTGTCTACTATACAGTCATTTGTATACTTCTTAGCTACCAAAGCTCAAATAGTACCTGCTATATGAGTTAAGGAAGCAGGCACACCATCTTTGTTGAGCAATTTCTACACGTGTGTATTGCTCTTAAGTAAAGGTTATAGTGATACCTTCATTGAGCATATTATATTTTCCTGAGTAAGATCCATTAGTACAGGGGTTCCCATAAGCGCCACCTATAAACATATCATTAGGTTTATGAAAATACATTTGTGAAACTGAGGTACAACACCAAACTATTGTTGTGGAAGCCATTGGTTCCCGAGAAAAGTATGATTAGGATTAACAGGTGTCTAAGACAGTCCAAGCAAATATGATGTAAGTAAAATTCCTGGACCATTTGCAACATTATTACACATATTATGTGCCCCTAGTTATGAAGTTCAGGAACTAGCATATTAAGGTTGTTGGACACAGGTTTCCTCTTGCCTTTGAAATGCTAAGTATAACCAATAAATTGATAACAATCCATCATTTTATGCCCATCTTTTTACAAAAATCATACTGCTCATTGGGATTTAGTTTGGGTTTATTGTAAGGTGGACGTGAACCTTGATGTGGATGAGGACCTCGAGCACTCCATAGCGCTATAATATCATTCCCATCAACCATCGAAGTCGAGCCACTACCATACATGAATCTTTGACTCTCGTCCTAAAAAATCACGGCATAAGCTGATTTAAACTAGGTTGAGTAGATTTCATTTGTATCTGGTGACAGGATTGAGCATAGGAGTCATTTAAACCACTAAAACTACATTAAACGTTATTATTGCAAGTGTTCAATGTATTCTTTGGATTTAGGGTATTCGCAATTAGGAAAAGGTACCATAGCATCAGTTTTCAGTCATAACTCCTTCAATTTCATGAAATACATTAGCATAGTGTCTATTCCTTGTGTGATTGTTGCAATTTCTTTGTGCAGTTGAAAAGTTCACAAATGATTAACCTTATCAAATCGCTCATGCAAATTTGCTACACAAGATACGTATCTAATGCATAGACAATTCCACTTAATAGACTAGGGGAAATGGTGTTTATGATCCATGAGAGGACTATGGCATTGCAAGTCTTCCATTACTCATGCAATTCCTTCTAAAATGAACTTTGTTTACAAGTTCCAAACACGAACCCTAATTTTCTCTTTTCTTGTAATGCGATCCAAGAGTTTTCAATGAATGCATAAATAAAGGATGATTGCTATCGATCTTCATTTCTGCAGTTGTTGCTATTCAATCAATTCCAAAAAATTAAATTAATTCACATTCAACCAATGAGACAGAGAAGTAATTCCTCAGAGATAACTACGCTTGCTTTGTTTCCATATTAATTTTTCACCATTGATGCAACTATTTGAAGTAGCAGCAATGGAACAATGAAGAAGAAGAGAGTACAAAATATTCTAACTAATCTAATAATTAGTTATTTTTTGCCTTCTAACTATAACTAACTATGTACAAGTCACTGGCAGTTGTACCACCATGTGTCATTCATGTGGTCCCTTGAATATTATCATTCTGTGTGACTTATAGTACAAAGTTACATAATTTTTAAATTTTATTTAAAAAATTTTATGTCATAATTCATGATCAAAATTAAATTATTTGGCCCTTAAAATTTAAACTATGCTATATAAATTGAGACATGAATGAAACTATATACTAATTACTCAGGTTTAACATTTAACCATAGTATATTTTGATACCAACTTATTACTCATCTTCTCTATCTTGTAAAGAAGGTATTGGCTTATCCCTCCTCTGAATGTTCTCCTTGCACTTGCAATAAAATTATGTTTTAGTTTGAAGCAAAGATATTTTTTAATTATAGTAAATTCATAACAATATTATAAATCCATGGAATCCACTATTTTCACTGAGCTACACATGGAATAGAGTTTTTACTTAACGAACGGTACCCTACTCTGGGGGTGGTTTGGTATAAAATATGTGAGAAGCTTGAATGATTTATTAGATTATTTTATCACATCTCATTTTTCATATGAAAAAGTAATTTCAAAATTTTAGTTTAGATAGAAGGGGGAAGGGGAGTTGCAATAGTTTTTGAGATTAGCTAATTCCCCTTACCAAATATGAATAAAGTTAGATTTAAATTTTATTTAAAGATTCTTATCCTTATCTGAAGTACTAGAGGACCTTTAATCTATATCTATACTATATTAAAAGTGTGAAAGGCCTTAGAAATATTGTTTGAATATTTTGCCCTTTATTAAAAGTCTCTTCTTTAGACAAAATCGTCTTTGCATTATTTTTTAATATTTAAGAGTTAAAAATTAATTAAATATTTATAGTAAAATCTATCCTTATTAGAAGTCATTAAGATTAATGACAATTAGTACCATTTTCATTAATTTAAGAATTCTAAATCAACTAAAGTTTATTTTAAGAAGATTTGAAAAATCTAGAAAGCGTTAGAATATGAAAAATGTAATAAGTACCAAATTTTAAAAAGTTTTAAGTAAGTGATCAAAGATTTCTAAAGATTTAACTTTAAAAATAAGAAAAAAATTTAAATATTAAAAAAATAAATAAAAACAATCATACTACAAATATAGTTAAATCGATATGTCTCTCTTAGTCTCTAGCAACAAGAAAAAGAGGTACTGCATATCAAACACAAAGGTGACGATCCATTAACCACTTGAAAATTCTTATGGTAAAATATATATGTGTTTACAATAAAATTTTTGTTATGTTTACATCTATATCTATAATCTATAATCTATAATATATTAAAAGTGTGAAGACTCTTAGAAAAGTGATTTGAACTTTTTGCCCTTCATTAAAAGACATTTCTTTAGATAAAATTATCTTTTCACTATATTTTTTAATTTATTATTTAATTATTTTTACTATATTAACTAGACATCCTAAAATATATGGGACTCCTAAAATATATGGTAGGAGAATTAATTAATATTTTCTTATTAGACTCCTAAAATATATGGTGGAGAAATTAATTAATATTTTCCTTTCTACTGTTAAATTAGAAAAATACTCTTAAAATAGGACTTTATTAAGGAAATACTTCTATAAATATTGAAATGTACGTTAAACTAGAGAACAAACCAGTTTATCTATTGGGAGAATATGATTGATGCTCATCTAACTTGATTCGATTGCTTGTCTATATTGGTGGATGCTTGATTCAGTTGGCTTTGAAGAATTTCTTGTGTAAAGGTTAGGTTTAGTTGTATTGTTTTAATATCTTTATTATCTTATTATTTTATTTTAAGTTATAGATTCTAGATGAATGTGAGTCAGCTTAGAAATTTTTTTGAGGTAAAGGTTAGGTTAAATTGTATTATTGTAATATCTCTATTAGTTTGTTATTTTGTGGTAATTTATAGTTCATAGATGAATCTCGATCGGCTTTGAGAAATTTTTGTGTGTAAAATTTAAGTTTAATTATATTGTTTTGATATCACTTTTATCATATTATTTTGTTGCAGTTTACAGGTGATAGATAAATGTTGGTTGGCTTTGAGGAATATTTTTTTTGTAAAGGTTAGGTTTAATTGTATTATTTTGATATCTCTATTATCGTATTATTTTGTTATTGTTTATAGGTGGTAGATGAGTGTCAGATGATTAAAAATATTTTTGGTAAAGGTTAGGTTTAATAAATAAATTCTCCAATCTTTACATACTCAAAAGATATTAAATTTAATTATTATATTCATCTTTATTATTTAAATAAATATCCTATTTAGTGTAATGTTTGAACTCATTAAAGTGAGGTACACGCGCAAGGCACGTACGCCTAAACTAGTTATTATATTAGTGTGAAGGATCTTTTAGAAGTGATTTGAACTTTTTGCACTTCATTAAAAATCTTCACAATATATAAAATTGAACAATTTTAAATAGTCAAAAATTACACGTGCGAGGCACGTGCGGTAAATTATTCTTAGAAGTAGAAATCACTTTCTTCAATATCTATATTTTCCTTTGTAAATAACATAAATAAAGACTTACACTATTTCTTTTTTTTTTTTTTTAAGAAAGAAAGAGTTAGTGCAACCACTCTTCATCTCGTGAGTATTGAATGACATCAGTATCAATTTATTCAATCAATATATTGTGAGGCAATGAATGAAATAAGAAACCAAATACTTATATTGTATTTTAATATCGTGGTAATTAGTGTCTCACCTTGTACCCTAACATATCTGTACACATATACATACATAAATATATGTATATATATATATATATATA
>NW_025888803.1:18946-57906 GCF_002878395.1 Capsicum annuum | reverse complement strand
GGCACCTCAAGTGAACGGTGTTCATTTTAAACACCTTAAATAGATATAAAATGTGTCACTTTGACACCTTTTTTTCCATTGGAAAAACGCCCGTGGAACACCCGCAAAGATGCGTCCAAACTCCATTTTTACTTATTTGGCATAGAAATCCCGCCAACCAGCGGTAATATAACTCTTCGCTTTATTATATTTATCTTATCCTTCATTTCGACATCCAAATTTAACCCTAATTTCTCAAATTTCTTCTATTTTCTTCATCTTTCTTATTTAAATTAATTCGTTATTTGGTTTTGATAGAAAAAATTATTCTTCAATTTCTCAAAATTTTAATCTTTTTCTAACTTTTTTCGCATTGAATTGGACAATGTCGAGCTCGTCGTTAATGTCTTTTTCTGAAAAATATTGCCGCCATTGTAAATATGGTCATGAAGCATTACTAAAGACTTCTTAGACTCAACAAAATTCAGGTCGTAGGTTTTTTACTTGCAAAAGTTCAAAGGTAATGTTTTTTTTTACTTTTGAATTAAATTAGTTGACTAATTATGAGTTTGTAATCAATTTTCAAAAAATTGAGCGGGTATGATTACTTTGATTGGTATGGAGAACTACACCCTTCACAACCAAATAGGGTGGTTGGGGGTTTTTTTTTGAAGAAAATCAAGGCTTTTGAAGAGAAACAAAATCGAGCAAGAAAATATTACATTGTTAGGGTCATTGCAACTGATTTGGTGTTGGGGGGGGGGGGGGGGGGCGGAATATGGACATTGAAACCTAATTGCTGAAGTTTGGCCTTGAAGATTTCAAGGTGTCATTCTACTGGTTTTGATGTCACTAAATGGACTAAATCCCTTGATGTGTTCATTACAGTTTAGGTGTATTTTAGTAATGTGTATTAGACCTTGTTAGGTCTAGTTTGTTTGATGTAATCTTGGCCTTGAAATATTTCATACATTTGATGAAATGAAATATTTATTGTGGCTCTAAATACAGTCAAATTTTGGTCACACAATATAGAGTAAAACAAGGTATCAAAGTAGACAAGCCACAACAACAGCTACAACTTATTACATGTTCCATATTAAGCTCAAAGCAACATCAACAACAACTTCATAAATATGCTCCATATTGAGCTTAAAGCAACACCAACAACAACTTCACAAATATGCTCCATAGTGAGGTCAAAGTAACACTAACAATAACTTCATAAGTATGATCCATATTGAGCTCAAAGTAACTATCACGACTTGAACGAGGTCCTGGCGGTGTCGGATATCTCAAGTCCACCGAGGAACCGAGACTACCTCCTTGCACCTAACCAAACAACACAATATCCCTAAATGTCAGATGAATTTTGAACATATACAAGATAGAACAAGGTAAGATTTAAGAATAAAAGATACGTCTATGACCAATAACTAATAACTAGCTGAAACAACCGCCCGACATCACTCAAGTCCACAGTAATCCAATAAAGACTCCGTGCAAAGAAAATCAAAATCAATCTTGGTCAGGATATGTCCCCGACTCTGAAAGATGACAATGAAAATGATAATGTTAATGATAATGATAACTCTCAATTCTAATCTATGATAATAACTGATAAAATGTTTAAGTCTTCTAAAGAATGGAAGCTCACCACTTCACCACAACAAACCGACGAACCGAGTCAATCCATCTAATTATGAATAGGAAAAGTAGATGTATATCCAACACTTGTATCGCGTGTGGATACAACGTTTGGAGATGGTTAGCGATTAGAGCGCTAGCATGTAACTCAGGGATAGGGGATAGAATAATGTCATTAATATCAATTCAAAACCAGTCCAAAATCCAATACACAAAATCATATGCAAATACATAAATATACATCACGTGCTGGGGTAGGCAACAAGGCTTAGCATTCACTTTAAAAACTTAGCCTGAGTTGTGTAGCTCAATTGTCATAACATACAAAGGCATCCACGGGCTATATGGGTCCAACTCTCTCCTAGTTAGAAATTCTCAGTGTGTGTTGTCGCACGAACCATAGGGTATACATATGCACTATAGGGGACTCGATCCTCCCGGCATATCATGGTGACACAAGAACCAGATTATGTAATATAATGTGGGTGACTAGAACCTCTCAATCATATGATATTAATAAGATGGACTTGAACCACCCGCTCATAGAGACCCCCGCATCGACAATAGCAGTTTCCACTATCAGCCCCTCAGGCCTCCATTTTCAGGACTCAGCTACACAATCCTCATTAAAGCCCAATTAAGAAAATTATCATACATTCCCATTTATCGAACCATGATACATATTTAGGCATACATTGTTGGTATCATCATACCAACTACTTTTGTAAGGTAACATCAATATGCCAAACCAATTATCATCACCTAGGGGAATTCACAACCCCCTCGGTTCAATTATAAAGAAACTTGGAGAATTACACAACTCCATAGGGTTCAATCCTAAATCATTAAGCTTTATTATCTTTTCACATTACGCAATACTTTAAGAATAGTTCAATATGCATAATTTTCATATTCGAAACCAATTTCACAATATGGGATTGAGGTAATAACCACTTCAAAGGTCACAATTTTAGGAAAATTATAATCTCTTAGTTCATTCACCATACCCATGCACCCGTAATTTCAAAACCATAACTAAAACATAAATAATCATATGTAAGCCATGGAAAACATTATTCAATCAATAAGCATTCAAAACCCTCAACCCCTGTTTCAAAACCAACATCAATATCTAATGAACAACAATTTAAAACATATCCATTTACAAAATTAACATTAGGGAAGAGTAACATGCCTAAAATATCCAAGTTTATGGAGAGAATTCCTCCCTTGAGTCCTTAGGTGATCTACCTCTTGGCAACCCTAAGTATGACTGCTTGAGAGCATTGAGAGAGTTTTTAGAAGTGTTTGATTACGTTATGAATGAGAAATAAACCCTATTAAGTGCTTTATGAATGTGGGTTTTTAATTGGGTAAGGAGGGAATTGTCCAAAGTGCCCTCATATTAAAAGCTGAAATTTAGTCGTCAGTGGCTACGAGTCACTATATGACTCGTAAGGTTTCATTACGACTCGTTACCACAATCGTATCAAATATAGTTTCGAGGGAACCCGCACATTATTTACCCTACGACTCGACTGATACGACTCATAGTGGTACCCTATGACTCGTAGGGTCTAATCGTAGTCAACACAAAACCCATTTAGGGTAAACACTGGACATCCTACAATTTGTATCCAAAGATTCATAATGAGTCCTTACGATTCTTAGTGAGCCACTCGTACTCAGAGAAGAACTTAGTCACACACTTACTTTTTAAGCTACAATTGGGTCCCTGTCAAGACTCCCTACGAATAGTAAGGGAATTCATAATCAGGATAGTGAGGATAAAATTTAAGAATTTTCAAGGATAAAAAACCTGGGGTGTTACATACTCCCCCCTTAGGATCATTCATCCTTGAATGATAGGAAAAGGTATTTATTAGCACGATTTGACTCCAATATGACCACACTTACCTTTGACAAAGATAGAAAATAAAAATACCAAGAAAATCACAATTTCTTTTCACAAAGTTAGAAAATAAAGATATTAAGAAATACACATACCTCAAGCACGATTTTCTTAAGCGAGGAAAAAGACTGGATGCTTGGTCTTCATGTCCTCCTCGGCTTTTCAAGTAGCTTCTTCAACCTTTTGGTTCCTCCAAAGAATCTTTACCGAAGCCACATTCTTGGTTCGAAACCAATGGACTTACTAATCTAAATCTCGACCAGGACTTCCTTATAGGACAAGGAATCTGAAATACCCACCTCCTCTAAAGGAACAATCGTCAAAGGATTACCCACACACTTTATCAACATTAAAACATGAAACACCAGATGAATGGATCTCAAACTAAAATGCAACTCCAATTTATATTCAACATTACCAACCCTCTTCATAACCAAATATGGACCAACATATTGGGGACTGAGTTTCTCCTTCTTACAAAACCATGTCACTCCCTTGATGGGAGACACCTTCAAGAATACCCAATCACCAATATTAAACTCCAACTCCCTTTGCCTCAGATCTGAATAGGACATTTGTTGACTTTGGGTGGCCTTAAGTCTATCCTGAATCACCTTCTCCTTATTCATGGCTTGGTGAACCAAATCAAGGCCAAATAACTTATTTTCACCAACCTCAAACCACCCATAAGAGACCTACACCTCCTACCATATAAGGCCTCAAACACGGCCATACCAATGCTAGAGTGATAACTGTTATAGTAGGAAAATTCTATGAGAGGCAAGTGGTTAACCAAATTTCCACCAAAATCAAATACCCAAGCCTAAAGCATATCTTCCAAGGCCTTGAGTTGTCCTTTCTGCTTGCCTATCCGTCTGTGGGTGGAAAGCAGTATTAAGGGTTACCTTAGTCCCCAAACCTCACTGGAACAACCTCCAAAAGTGAGTTGAGAACTGGGTACCTTAATCATATATGATGGAAACTAGAACACAATGCAACTTGACAATATCCTTACTGAACAACTTGGCATAATCCTCAGAAGAGAAATTAGTCCTCATTGGCAAAAAGTGAGAAAACTTAGTCATCATATCCACAATGACCTAAACCAAATCAAATTGCTAGCGAGACTGCGGAAGACCAATAACAAAATCCATCTTAATTATTTCCCATTTCCATACCGATAACTCAATCTCTTGACTCAACCCACTGGGCCTCAAGTGCTTCACCTTCACTTGCTGACAAACCATGCATTTAACCATAAAATTGGCCACATCCTACTTTATATTATTTCACCAATATATATCCTTAATATCATGATACATATTTATCGAACCAGGATGAATCGTATAATATGATTCATAAGCTTTGGCCAAAATTCTTTCTTGCAACCAATCAACATTGGGAATATGTAATATACCTTGGTATCTCAAGATACCATTACCACTAATCTCTAAAACCATCACCCTTTGCCTAACCACATCATTCTTGATTTGCATCAAGGTATGGTCCAATACTTGCTTCTTCTTTACCTTCACTCCAAGAGATGACTTTTCACCACTTTCATAATCACACCACCTTCCTCAAAATCTAAGTGATGGAATCCAAGATTATCTAAACAGTGAATATCCTTTACCAAATCCCGCTTCTCCCCATCCACATGAGATAAGCTTCCTATGGACAACCTACTAAGAGCATCAACAACCATGTTAGCTTACCTAGATGATAGTGAAGACTAATGTCATAGCCCTTGAGCTACTCAAGACATCTCATTTGCCTGAGATTTAGTTCCTTCCGAGTGAACACGTATGTAGGCTCTTATGATCAAAATAAATATCAACATGGAACCTATACGAATAATATCGCCAGATCCTTAATGCAAATACCACAGTTAATAATTTTAAATCATGAGTCAGGTAATTCTTCTAATAAACTTTTTTCTTTCTATAAGCATAAGCAATCACCTTGCCATGTTTCATTAATACACAACCCAATCCTACTAGGACACATCACAATAGTCAACAAAACCATCAGTTTCCTCGAGTAGAATCAAAATTAGAGACGAAGTTAACTTATCCTTCAACTTCTTGAAACTACCCTCACAAGCACCCGACCACAAGAATTTTAACTTTTTCTGAGTCAGCTTAGTCAATAGGGCATCAATAGAAGAAAAACTTTCCATAAACCTTCTATAATAATCGGCTAAACCTATGAAGCTCCAAATATCGATTGGAGTCATAGGTTTAGGCCATTTTTTAACCACCATAACTTTCTGGGGATCCACCATAATCCCTTCACCAGAAATAACATGACCCTGATAAGTCATAGCATTCAACCAAAACTCACACTTAGAAAATTTAGCATATAACTGCTGCTTTTTAAGGGTATGCAATACTAAATGACGGTGATCGGTATGATACGCCTCACTCTTAGAATACACCAAAATATCATCAATAAAGATAATGACAAATAAGTCCAAAAATTAATGAAAAACTCAATTTATAAGATCCATAAATACTGCTAGGGTATTGGTCAAACTAAAGGAAATCACCAAAACCTTAAAATGACCATATCAGGTTAGGAAATTAGTCTTAGGGATATCTACTTAACTAATCTTCAACTGATGGTAACCCTATTGAAGATCAATCTTAGAAAAGAACTTATCACCCTAAAGCTGATTGAACAGATCATCAATCCTCAGAAGAGGAAACTTATTTTTCATGGTCACCTTATTCAATTGGTGGTAATCTGTAATACCCCGCATGTTTCTAAGCTAGGAAGTGAATAAGTATTCCTACGTATGAAATCTCCTATTTGTGATTCATACTTGAGTACATGAATTACAATGAATATTCTAGTGATAGGATAGCTTATGATCTATTAAGCATGTTCATATGAGTCGCTTAAGGTAATACAAGCTAAGAGTTTTTGAATCCATCAAGTTTTAGTGTTCGATTTTGCAAGGGTCATTTATGAATGAGTATAACTCGATGTTAATGTGGTATTTTGGTTGATTTAGACCTACCAAATTGTAGATAATTGAATTAGCTTTCCAACGATACCAATTTCGCTTTAATCCAATACCCGAGTGAAAATTTATGCCCATTTTCGTGAGAGACAGTAAGCATAGGCGATTGGTTAGGCACTGCCCAAACCAAGCATAGGCGATTGGTTAGGTGCCGCCAAAAATAGCTTAGGCAATCACTTGGGCGCCGCCTAAGTTAGTTTTAGGTGCCAAAAACACTCCGTTTTGAGTTATTTTAAGGGTAATTAAGTCTTTTAACAATCCTTACACGTCCCTAAACTTAACCCTACAAAATATATAGCTTCTAAACATATTACAACCCTATTATCATCTCAAAGCTCATCATCCAAGAGCACTAAAAGAGAAAAACAACTAGGGTTGCATAATTAAGCTTGAAGATTTGATTTCAAGGAAATTCCTCCGTCAATCATCAAGAACCTCCCTTTCAAGATATGCGTGAGTTGATTTATGGATTCCTTTCATCCATAAAGCTCAAAAACCCTCTTTTTCATTATAAAGTATGATTTCTATATTGTTGGGTGTTGTTGATCATGTTGTTGATATTGGGTGATTCCCAAGATGGAATCTTTATATGTTTTTTTGAATTTTATGATATCATATGAGTTGGAAACATGTAAATTTGGTTGTTCATGATGTATAATTTGATGGTTTCACCTATGCTTAATATATGCATGTAAGGTGTTTGATAAATATCCTAAGAAACTAGAAATCATGCAATATAGCTAAATTGTGACTAAGTAAAGGATTCATAATATGCCCTTACGTTTCAATGACTTCTACTTTGATAATGTGCCTTGTAAATGTTGGTGGAATACTCATGAACTATTCTTATAGGATTATGCTATGTTTACTTGCAAATCCTACTTATGAACAATATATATAATAACCAGGCAATCCACATGAACTTCTATGCTATTAGTATGTGTTGCCGATATGATTATGCAATGATCGTGATATTAAGATTGTGAAAGTACTTCCATGTGATATGAAATCCTTTCCATGTAATACATTGTTGATAACCATTCTTAGTATGAGATCCCTACTTATGATATTACAAATTATGGACTCTACTCTTATGATCAAGTCATTCATGTGTGTCAATTTCCTTCTATCAAGTCCTGGGGGCACTTGTACCCAAAAACTATAGCTGTGTGCCTAGATCCATGTCATGTTTCACGATATCTGAACTCAAGCTATGATTCCATAGACTTCAGTCAGTCATGTGACTCAGGAAAACCTCATGATCTTAGTCAGTTGTCAGATATTAGTAACATTCCGCCAGTCAACAGAATTCAGTATGATTAAGTCATGCATAGTTAGTTAGTCATGTCCAGTCCCTCCAGATGGGAGTAGAGGTTAGCTCCGAGTGAACCCAAGGATGGGAACTCACCGGCCAGTTCAGGGAGTGATTATTAGTAGTCATCCTTGTGTTCCAGAACTACATAGCCAGCGTAGGTTGAGACATCTTAACTCATCAGATTAGGGTTGATGAGGTGTCTTAACCAATCAGTTTAGGGTTCCCACCGTTCTCATTGAGTACCCGCCAAATAAGGGTCACTTACAGGCTATCCTTACCCGTGGCACGGTATTGACACCCCTCTAGTTGGGGCAGAGATTGGACCCCAGCTTAGCCAAATGGCATACATGGGGTATGTCGGTTAAACATTACTTCCCACAGTTTCAGTATTAGTCTCAATAAAATAACTTAGGGTTTTCTACAAATTTTAGTATATACAGGACTGTCAGATACAGTCATCCATGTTATCAGTTTTAGTATCAGCCTTAACAGTTATCAGTAAAGCATGTATTAGCTTATAAGTCATGCTAACACGTATTTACGGTCCCAGTTTTTATATATGTGTGTTTGCACTCCTACATTCATATTAGTCAGTCAGTGTTGTTCATGCATGAAACCCTTTATGTTCAGCCTACCTTCCTCGTATAATAAGTACTCCAGTTGTACTAATACATTTATGCTATGGTACTTTGTTTTTATGTTACACCATAAGTTCCAAGACACGAGCTCCAGCCCAGCAGTAGCGGTAGCATTCCAGTCGTAGAGACACAGTGAGTCCTCATTTATTCAAGAACAATATGAGTTGATACATTTATTTATTTCTTCAGTTCAGTTTTATAGAGTTGGTTGGAGACATGTTTCTTCAAATCCTTATTCAGATAGTTTAGAGGCTTTCAGATTTAAGTTCAGATTTATGTTCAGACTTAGCTTTCAGATTGAGTTGTTTTGGGTATTTTCACCCACATGATTGTATTCAGTTGAACCTTATGGCCTTACAGTTCTATGTATTTTGCCTTATTATATCGTGATTTACAGTATACAGGTACAGATATCAGTCATGGGTTAGCTTGTAGTCCCTCAAGGTCACAAGCACCATGTAGCATTCCAGTTCAGTGAATCGGGGTGTTACAAACTTGGTATTAGAGCCTAAGGTTCAATAGAGTCCTAGGAAGTCTAAAAGCTACATCTAGTAGAGTCTTGTACATAGGTGTGTTGCATGCCACATTTATGTGCGGGAGGCTATAAGATGTTTTTGGAATAGTCCCCTTTCTTCATTATTTATGTCATGCTAGTGAGCATAATCACAAGTTAAACTCTCACTCTAATCCATTCTTCTCTTATTCCAGACCATGGCCCCAAAGAAAAGAAACCAGCCATCTCCTCAGCCCAAAGATCCTTTGGGTGAACATGTTTCCCATGAAGAGTTTAGAGCCGCATTTACCACACTTGCTCAGTCCATGGCTACACAGGATGAATGGCCACCAGTCATTCTGGCCAATACAGTGGCCAATCCTAAAGCAGCTAGGGTTTGAGACTTTACCCGAATGAACCCTCCATCTTACATAGCAGGCGATTTCAGAATTAGTCCCGAAGTCCTAGAAGAGCCCTTCTCAGTCTCTACCTCAGTGGATAAAACCATTATAGCCCGACGGGTATACAGTAACTGCTCGGTTATGATATCTCAGAAATCCACATCAGAAGATTTAGTGGAGTTAGAGATGACTGATTTTGATTTCAATCTCGGCATGGATTGGCTTCATTCCTGCTATGCCACAGTCGATTGCAGAAATAGGATAGTTCAGTTTCAGTTCCCGAATGAGCCCGTCCTAGAGTGGAAGGGTAGCATTTCAGCATTCAGGGGTCAACTTGTTTCCTACCTTTAGGCAAGCAAAATGATTTCTAAGGGGTGTGTGTATCATCTCATGCATGTTAAAGATTCCAGTTCTGAATCTCCTAGCCTTAAAACAGTCCCTGTTGTTACTGAATACTCAAATGTCTTTCTCGAAGATCTTCCAGGAATTCCTCCTAAAAAGGAAATAGACTTTGGCATAGACCTTCTTCCAGATACTCAACCTATTTCTATTCCTCCATATAGAATGGCACCAGCAGAACTCAAGAAATTAAAAGATCAGTTAAAGGATCTCTTAGATAAGGGATTCATCAGACCCAGCGTTTCCCCATGGGGTGCGCCAGTGTTATTCGTGCACAATAAAGATGGTTCTCTCAGGATGAGTATTGATTACCTTCAACTCAACAAGGTCACGATCAAGAACAGATATCTTCCTCCCAGGATTGATGATCTATTTGACCAACTTCAGGGTGCCAGTTACTTCTCCAATATAGACCTCAGATCAGGTTATCATCCGCTCAGGTTTAGAGAATGTGACATTTCAAAGACTATTTTCCGTACTCGGTATGGTCACTTCAAATTTTTAGTCATGTCATTTGGTCTTACCAATGCCCCTGCAGCTTTTATGGCTTTGATGAATCGTGTGTTCAAGCAGTACTTAGACATATTTGTCATAGTCTTTATAGATGATATTCTAATTTATTCTTACACAGAGCGTGATCATGCAGACCATTTCAGGATTGTTCTTTAGACTCTCAAGGATCACTAGTTACTCGCTAAGTTCAGCAAGTGCAAATTTTGGCTAAGATCAGTAGCATTCCTTAGCCATAGTGTTTTCGGTGATGGCATTAGAGTAGATCCTCAGAAAACTGAGGCAGTAAGAAACTGGCCCAGACTCGTATCTCCATAAGATATTAGGAGTTTCTTGGGTTTGGTTGGCTATTACAGACGGTTTGTCGAGGGATTTTCTTCTATTGCATCTCCCATGTGCAGATTGACTCAGAAGAAGATTAAGTTTCAGTGGTCAGATTCATGCGAGAAGAGCTTTCAAGAGTTAAAGACTCGACCCAGCTCCGCTCTAGTTCAAGCTATTCCAGATGGTTCAGACGGTTTTGTAGTTTATTGTGATGCATCCAGAGTGGGTTTAGGTTGTGTCCTCATGTAGCATGGTAAGATCATAGCCTACGCCTCCAGACAGTTAAAGACATATGAGAAGAATTATCCTACTCATGATCTTGAGTTAGAAGCGGTAGTTTTTGCTTTGAAGATTTGGAGGCATTATCTCTATGGAGTTCATGTAGATGTCTTCATAGACTATAAAAGCCTCCAGTATGTCTTTTCCAAGAAAGATCTGAATCTTCGCCAGAGAAGGTGGTTAGAGCTCTTGAAGGATTACGACATGAGTGTTCTTTATCATCCGGGCAAGGCCAATGTTGTGGCCGACGCTCTCAGTCGACTCTCCATGGGTAGTATTTCTCACATTGAGGATAGTAAGAAAAAGATGGCTCAGGAGATCCATCAGCTTACCAGACTAGGCATTTGCTTAGTCAATTCTTTAGAGGGTGGTGTATGTATTCATAGTAGTTCAGAGTCATCTCTAGTTTCTGAGGTGAAAGAGAAATAAGACAGGGATCCTATCCTTGTCAAGCTCAAAGAGTCAGTTTAGAATCAGAAAGTCAAGGTTTTCTCCCAAGGGAGAGATGGTCTTCTTCGTTGTCAGAGTCGTCTATGTGTTCTAGGTGTAGATGAATTGAGGTAGAAAATACTTGCAGAAGCGCATGGTGTGCGATATTCATCCAGGGGAAACTAAGATGTATCGTGACATGCGGGAGATCTATTATTGGAGTGGGATGAAGAGAGATGTTACAAAGTTTGTGGCTAAGTGCTCCACATGTCAGCAGGTTAATATAGAGCATCATAAACCTAGTGGTTCCATGCAAGAGTTCACCATTCCTACTTGGAAGTGGGAAGAAGTTAACATGGACTTCATGACGGGTTTGCCTAGAACTCATCATTAGCATGATTCAGTCTGGGTCATTACAAATAGAATGACCAAGTCAGCTTATTTCCTTCCTATTCATACTTCTTATTCCACCGAGGATTATTCCAAACTCTATATCAGAGAGTTAGTCAGGTTACACGGTGTTCCATTATCTATCATCTCAGACAGAGGTACCCAGTTCACTTCTTACTTTTGGAAAGTATTCCAAAAGGGTCTCGATACCTAAGTCCATCTCAGCAAAGCATTTCATCCTCAGAAAGATGGTCAAGCAGAGAGGACCATTCAGACTCTTGAAGATATGCTAAGGGCGTGTGCAATTTACTTCAAGGGAAGTTGGGATGACCACTTTCCTTTGATTGAGTTTGCATACAACAATAGCTATCATTCTAGTATTCAAATGGCTCCATTCGAAGCTCTCTATGGTAGAAGATATAGATCTCCGATTGGTTGGTTCAAAGTTAGTGAGGCCTCAATCATAGGTCTTGACTTAGTATTCGATGCCTTAGAGAAAGTTCAATTGATCAGAGAGGGACTTTGGGCTGCTCAGAGCCGACAGAAGTCCTATGTAGATGTTCGTAGAAAGGATCTCGAGTTTGAGGTCAATGATTATGTCTATCTTAAGATCTCTCCCATGAAGGCAGTAAAGAGGTTAGGCAAGAAAGGGAAACTCAATCCCCGGTATGTCGGTCCCTTCAGAATTCTTTGTCGCTTCGGTAAGGTAGATTCTGAGCTTGAGTTGCCTTCAGATCTAGCCTCAGTCTATCCAGTCTTTCATGTCTCTTTGCTAAAGAAGTGCATAGGTGACCCAGCAGTTGTTGTCCCTATTCAGAGCATCGACATTCAGAATAGCCTCTCCTATAAAGAGATTCCAGTCAAAATCTTAGATTATCAGACTCGTAGATTGAGGAACAGAGAAGTCCCTCTAGTCAAGGTTCATTGGAAAAATCAGTCTCATGAAGGAGCTACTTGGGAAGCAGAAGTAGATATGCGTACCAAGTATCCTCACCTCTTTCCCGCCAATTCAGATCAAGCTTAAGTTAAAAGTTCTCCTTAATCTTATTCAGTTCCCGTTCATGTTTCCAGTATAAACTTGGTACCTATTAACCATTACATACTTAGTCTTGCATTCATATGTCAGTTGTCCGTGCATCAGATATGCACGAGTTCAGTATGTTTAGCATGTCAGTCATGAGATCAAGTTTCAGTTCTTCATGTTCAGTTCAGGTTCTATTATCTTGTATCCCTTCTTAGTAAATTCTCATTCGAGTACGAATGATTCCAAGGGGGAGATATTGTAATACCTTGTATGTTTCTAAGGTAGGAAGTGAATAAGTATTCCTATGTATAAAATATCGTATCCTGTGATTCATACTTGAGTACATGACTTAATATGAATATCCTAGTGATAGGATAGCTTATGATGCATTAAGCATGTTCATATAAGTCACTTAAGGTAATACAAGCTAAGAGTTTTTGAATCCATCAAGTTGTAGTGTTCATTTTGCAAGGGTCATTTTTGAACAAGTATAACTCGATGTTAATGTGGTATTTTAGTTGATTTAGACCCACCAAATTATATAGAATAGAATTATTTTTCCAACGATACCAATTTCACCTTAATCCAATACTCCAGCGAAAAGTTATGCCCATTTTCGTAAGAGACAGTAAGCATAGGCGATTGGTTAGGCACCGCCCAACCCAAGCATAGGCGATTGGTTAGGTGCCACCAAACCTAGCTTAGGCAATCACTTGGGCGCCACCTAAGTCAGTTCCAGGTGCCAAAAATACTCCGTTTTAAGTTATTTTAAGGGTAATTAAGTCTTTTAACACTCCTTACACGTCTCTACACTTAACCCTACAAAATATATAGCTTCTAAATATATTACAACCCTATTGTCATCTCAGAGCTCATCATCCAAGAGCACTTAAAGAGAAAAACAACTAGGGTTGCATAATTAAGCTTGAAGATCTGATTTTAAGGAAATTTCTCCGTCAATCATCAAGAACCTCCCTTCCAAGGTATGCGTGAGTTGATTTATGGATCCCTTTCATTCATAAAGCTCAAAAACCTTCTTTTTCATTATAAAGTATGATTTCTATATTGTTGGGTGTTGATGATCATGTTTTTGATATTGGGTGATTCCCAAGATGGAATCTTTATATGTTTTCTTGAATTTCATGATATCATATGAGTTGGAAACATGTAAATTTGGTTGTTCATGATGTATAATTTGATGATTTCACCTATGATTAAGATGTGCATGTAAGGTGTTTGATAAAATGCGTAAGAAACTAAAATCATGCAATATAGCTAAATTGTGACTAAGTGAAGGATTCATGATATACCCTTACGTTCCAATGACTTCTATGTTGATAATGTGCCTTGTAAATGTTGTTGAAATACTCATGAACTATTCATATGAGATTATGCTATGTTTACTTGCAAATCCTACTTATGAACAAGATGTATGATAACCATGCAATCCACATGAACTTCCATTCTGTTGGTATGTGTTGCCGATATGATTATGCAATGAACATGATATTAAGATTGTGCAAGTACTTCCATGTGATATGAAATCCTTTCCATGCAATACATTGCTGATAACTATTCTTAGTATGAGATCCCTACTTATGATATTATAAATTATGGACTCTACTCTTATGATCAAGTCAGTCATGTGTGTCAGTTTTCTTTCATCGAGTCTTGGGGGTACTTGTACCCAAAAACTATAGCTGTGTGCCTAGATCCATGTCATGTTTCACGATATCCAAACTCAAGCTATGATTCCATAGACTTCAGTTAGTCATGTGACTCAGGAAAACCTCATGATCTTAGTCAGCTGTCAGATATCAGTAACATTCCGCCAGTCAATGGAATTCAGTAAGATTAAGTCATGCACAGTCAGTTATTCATGTCCAGTCCCTCCAGATGGGATTAGAGATTAGCACCGAGTGAACCCAAGGATGGGAACTCACCCGCCAGTTCAGGTTATGATTCTTAGTAGTCATCCTTATATTCTAGAACTACATAGCCAGCGTAGGTTGAGACATCTTAACCCGTCAGATTAGGGTTGATGATGTAGCTTAACCCGTTAGTTTAGGGTTCCCACCATTCTCATTGAGTACCCGCGAGATAAGGGTCACTCACAGGCTGTCCTTACCCGTGGCATACTATTGACACCCCTCCAGTCGGGGCAGAGATTGAACCCCAGCTTAGCCATAACAGCATACATGGGGCATGTCAGTTAAACACTATTTCCCATAATTTTAGTATCAATCTTAATAAAAGAACTCAGGGCGTTCTTCAGATTTTAGTATATACAGGACTGTCAGATACCGTCGTCCATTTATCAGTTTCAGTATCAGTCTCAACAGTTATCAGTAAACTATGTATTAGCTTACAGGTCATGCTATGACGTATTCATGGTCCCAGTTTCTATATATGTGTGTTTGCACTCCCACGTTCATATTAGTCAGTCAGTGTTGTTCATGCATAAAACCCTTTATGTTCATCCTACCTTCTTCGTATACTAAGCACTCCAGTTGTACTGATGCATTTGTGCTATGGTTCTTTCTTTTCATATTACACCATAGGTTTCGAGACATGAGCTCCAGCCCAGCAGCAGCGGTAGCATTCCAGTCGTAGAGACACAGTGAGTCGTCATTGATTCGAGGACAATATGATTTGATACATTTATTTATTTCTTCAGTTCATTTTTATGGAGTTAGTTGGAGACATGTTCCTTCAACTCCTTATTCAGATAGTTTAGAGACTTTCAGATTTACGTTCAGATTTACATTAAGATTTATGTTCAGACTTAGCTTTCAATTGAGTTGTTTTTGGTATTTTCACCCACATGATTGTATTCAGTTGAACCTTATAGCCTCACAGTTCTATGTATTCCAAATTATTATATCATGATTTGCAGTATACAGGTACAAATATCAGTCATGGGTTAGCTTGTGGTCCCTCGGGGTCATGAGCACCATGTAGCATTCCGGTTCAGCGAATAGGGGTGTTACATAATCAATACACATCCGAAGGGACCCATCCTTATTACACATGAAAAAAATAGAAATGCCTCACAGAGTCACACTAGGGTGGATAAAACCCTTATCCAGAAGATCTTTCAACTACTCCTTGAGTTCTTTCAACTCAGCCAAATCCATTCTGTAAGTAGGGATAGAAATAGGATGAGTGTTTGGAATATGATCAATCCCAAAATAAATTTCCCCTTCTGGAGGAACAATAGGAAGATCATTAGGGAGCACCTAAAAAAATTTACAGACCACAAGGACAGGCTGCAAAGAAGAACTTTTGGATCTAGAATCTCTAACATGCACTAGGTGATAGAGACATCCTTTAGAAACCAATTTTTGAGCTCTAAGATATGAAGTTCCCTTAGGTACTATAGAAATATCTTCCCATTTAATCACCGACTCATTAGTGAAATAGAAATTGGCCCTTCGGCTCCTACAATCAAGAGATGCATAGCACCAATACAACCAATCCATCCCTAAAATCACATCAAAGTCTACCACATCCAACTCTATCATATCCACCAAGGTCTCCCTGCATAGGCCAATATCACAAAACCTCTATAGATTCTTCTAGGCATAATGGAGTCACCTAGTTGGGTAGACACATAAAAGGGGTCTGTAATACATTCAAGATCAAAACCAAAATGGATATCCACTTAAGGGGTAACATAAAAAAAGGGAAAACCCAGGATCAAGTGGACAATATACATCATAAGATAAGAGTTTGAGCATACCATAACAACATCAGGGGATGCTTTAAAATCTTGGTGGGTGGAAAAGCATACAAACAGTTCCGTCCAGTCTCAGAGATAGAAGAAGAAGTAGCACTCTGTGGTTCAAGAGTTATTAAAGCAGCAATAGGAATATTATTTTCCCCAGAAGTAGTCCTAGAAAGACAATCCCTCTACATATGACCAATCTATTCATATTTAAAATATTTGTTCCTCTCTTCTTCACAAATTCCATGATGCACATGACCATAAAATATACAAGGGGGATATGATGGAGTTGACTAAGCACCACTAGCTTGAGGTTAGGCTCCTGGTGCTCTAAATCCAATATCATACTAAGAACGACAATCATATAATGACTTTGTATAAGGATCACTAGCCATACAGTAGGAGCTAGAATTGCCCCACTTTTTCTAAGATCATTATCCATTATCTCTACCGCTTTGCTGTTGACCTCTACCTTGATCTAAATATTGAACACTCTTACTCTGTATTTTAACTTATCTCTTCTTTCTTCTTATTTTCCTCTTTTACTTGCTGTATATATGCCATAAGTCTAGAAATATCCATATACTTATTAAACAAGGCATCCTTGTGCTCTAAGATTAACTCACGGGACAACCCAGAGGCAAACTTCCTCATTCTTTCCCTCATGATGGACACCATCTCAGGATCATAATGCAATACCTGATGAAACTTCAAGGCTTACTCCTTTACTATTATTCTACCTTGCTTTAAATTTATGAATTCCTCAGACTTTACCTCTCTCAACTCCTAGGGAAAGAAACAACTAAGAAAAGCACTAGAAAATTCATCCCACAAAAAAGACTCAGCATCATATCCCCTAAGCTGCTTCTTCTCTTCTTACTATTAGTATGCTATATCCTTCAACTGATAAGATGCCAACTCTATACCCTCCACATCAGTAGCATGCATCATATAGAGAATCTTTTTTATCTCATTAATAAAATTTTGAGAATCTTTCTCAACTTTAAAACCAGTGAAAATAGGACTCAACATAATAAATTGGCCAACTCTAGTAGCCTCAAAGGATGGACAAATAAAAGTAACCCTCTCAATCTAGAAGGCTACCAACTGGGTAAACAAGTGAATCGACTGGTGAAAGTCAGCATTAGTCACACCAGCTTGAGGTTTCTGAGGAGGGATAGGGGAACCAGTGGGGGAACCAGTGGAGCTATATCACGTTAATTAAAAGTAGCGACCCTAGATTGGGTTTGAACTCCTGAAGTAGGATGAGCTTCGTCCTCATTGTCTTCGAATGGGAAAGAAGAGTTTTCATGAGATTCCAATCTTCTGGAAGGCATGATCTGAAAAATAAGCATATAGAAATTAGAGGAGATTTAGGACTTTTAACTTTATAGCTAAAAATAGAACAACAAGAAAGGGAAATATTCCTAAATGCCGTGTAACCTTTCCTTTATAAATGTGGCATGCTACACACCCATAAAATAGACTCTACTTGGCACGGCTTTGTTGGACACCCAATGACACCAAACCTAGATTTTGATACCATTTTTGTCACAACCCGAATAGGACCTGCCTGTGATGGGTATCTCAAGTCCATTAGGTATTGGAGACCACTCATTTTTACCTAACCAAACAACATGGTATGGAACCAACCGTATCCCCAAATGATGAAGGAACCGGTTGTATCCCCACACAATGCAGGAACCATCTATTTTACTCTTTCTGCATGGTATCAAATTTTAGGATCAGTTTTTGGATTGAAGTGGTGATCTTTCATCTTTCTGGAAGGCTCTGTTTCATATTATGGATACTTTCACATACTTTGGTTATTTTATGGATATTGGTTTTGGCTATGGTTTGGGGTATGTCCTAACAGGATATTGGTTTTCTTTTGGTTAGAGGCTTTTGTTAAAATTTTATGGGTTGGTATGAGTGGGATCAGTATTGTTGTTAGCCTTAGTATTAGTATTGGTATTGGGGATGGCACCGATTGACTGTATTATTGGTTATTCCATCCTTTTTTATTTTGGAATTTTATAATTATTTTAGAACTTATATAGTTATGGTATTGGATTATGGTTTGGCTTGGTATTAGTTATTGGTTGGTATTGGATGGTTAGGCTTGTTTGGGTGGTACAGTCATAGAACTATCCTAGAGTTTTGCATTTTATAATAACGCTATCTTGTTATATGTTCAAAATTTATCCAACTCAGGGTATGCGTAGGTTGGTTGGGTTGGGTAATGGGGTGGTTTCCAGTCCCAATTGGACTTGGGATGCCTATTATGACAAGGTCCTAGTTTGGGTTGTGTCAAGTTGGTATCAGAGCTTTAGGCTCATGGTCAATTAGGAATCCATAAAGACGTGTCTAGTAGAGTCTCTTTTAGGGGTGTGTAGCGCCACACCCATAAGACAAAGGCTACAAGACATTTAGAAATATTTTACTTTCTTGGTATTCTATTTTCAATCTTGGAGTCAAAGTCCTGGAATCTTCTCTAATCCTTTTCTGTTCGCTTTTCAGATCATGCCTCGATGATTTGGAACATAAAAAAACTTTTTTATCCTATATGATGACAGTATGAAAGGGACATATGGGATCCATACTCAATCTAGGGGTCCAGTCGAGGACGGGGATGAGAAAGTTAACTTCTGGGCTATCTCAAGATTTTATCCTTGAAAGCAAGACTATGTTGTTGATCAAGGATATGGATATTTTTAGGTTGGTGGTCCACATGCAATAGTTGTAGGATTAAAATAAGAAACAGGCTGAATTTAGAGAAACATAGGGAAATAAGTTTAGGTCTTCTAAACAAGGTGGTGGGAAATAGCAAGGTGGTTGGATGTGGTTGTGTGTTTTAGTGTTGATCCTGAGGTTATTTTGGATCCATTTTCTATTTCTACCCCGGTAGGTGACTTGTTTATTGCTAAGAAAATCTATAGGGGGTGTATGGTATTTTTTGGTAGTAGGAAGACTTTGGCGGATTTATTTGAATTGGATATGGTGGATTTCGATGTCATTTTGGGAATGGATTGGTTATACTCTTGTTACACGTCCTTAGATTATAAGGCCTGTAAGGTTGTTTTTAGGTTCCCTGGTAAACCAGTTATGAAGTGGGAGGGTGGTTCCCAAGATCCTAGTAGGATGTTTATTTCTTATCTTAGAGCTCGAAAATTAATCTCAAAAGGGTGTCTCTATCACTTGGTCTGGGTTAAAGATTCTAACTCAGAGGGTCCTTCCTTACATTCGGTTCTAGTGGTAAATGAGTTTTCTAAGGTCTTTTCGATTAAACTTCTTGGTGTTCCTCTGGATAGAAAAATTAAGTTTGGTATTGATTTGGTTCCAGACACTCATATAATATCTATTCCTTCTTATAGAATGGCTCCGATTGAGTTGACGGAACTCAAGGAGCAACTTAAAAATCTTTTGTATATAGGGTTTATTCATCCCAGTGTATCCCTGTGTGGTGAACCGGTGTTGTTTGTGCGCAAGAAGAATGGTTCCTTTTAGATGTGCATTGACTATCAGTAGTTGAATAAGGTAGCGGTTAAGAACAAGTATCCTCAACCAAGGATAGACGATTTGTTTGATTAGTTGCAAGGTGACAAGTTCTGTTCAAAGATAGATCATTGGTCTGGTTATCATCAACTTTAGATTAAGGGGTGAATACCTATAAAATGGCTTTTCATACTCAGTATGGGCACTTTGAATTCTTGGTAATGTCATTTGGTTTGACTAATTCCCCAAAAGCATTTATGGATTTGATAAATAGGGTTTTGAGGCAGTTCTTGGATCTTTTTATCACTATGTTTATAGATGATATCTTGGTGTATTTTAAAAGTAAGGTGGATACCTCCATGTGGTGTTGCAGACCATAAAGGAACAACAGTTCTATGTTAAGTTCTCCAAGTGTGAGTTTTGGTTGAATGCTGTGACTTTTCTAGGTCATATTATTTTTAGTGAGGGGATCATGGTGGATCCACAAAAAGTGGTTGTGGTTAAGAAGTGGCCTAGACCCATGACTCCAACTGATATTTAGGGTTTTTTAGGTTTGGATGGGTACTATAGATGATTTTGTAAAGCTTTTCGATGATAGCTTCCCCATTGACTAAGTTGACTCAAAAGAAAGTAAAGTTTTCTTAGTCGTATCCATGTGAAGGAAGTTTCGAGAAGCTTAAGGATAAGCTAGCTTTTACTCCAGTTTTGACATTGCCTGAAGAAAATGAAGGGTTTGTGGTTTAATATAATGCATCTCAAGTGGGGCTTGGTTGTGTGTTGATGCAGCATGGGAAGGTGATTGCGTATGCTTCTAGGCAGTTAAAGGTACATGAGAGAAACTATCTTATTCATAATTTGGAGTTGTTGGTGGTGGTTTTTTCTTTA
Source organism: Capsicum annuum (assembly GCF_002878395.1). Classification (NCBI taxonomy): domain Eukaryota; kingdom Viridiplantae; phylum Streptophyta; class Magnoliopsida; order Solanales; family Solanaceae; genus Capsicum; species Capsicum annuum. The sequence continues at coordinate 37,034 of NW_025888803.1, read as the reverse complement.
AAAATCTGGTGGCATTACTTATATGGAATGTACATGGACATCTTTTCTGATCATAATAGTCTACAGTATGTGTTCACTTAGAAGGAGCTAAATCTCAGGCAAATAAGATAGTTGGAACTTCTCAAGGACTATGATATGAGTCTTCACTACTACCCAAGTAAAGTTAACGTGGTTGCTGATGATCTTAGCAGATTGTCCATAGAGAGTTTGGCTTATATGGAGAAAGGAAATCAGGAATTGGTGAAGGATATCCACCATTTAGCCAATCTTAGAGTTTGTCTCTTGGACTCGAAGGATAGTTGGGTAATGGTTCAGGAGGTGGTTAGGTAATCTCTTGGTGCAGAGATCAAGGAGAAGAAAGTGTTAGATCCTATCTTAATGAAAATCAAGAGTGATGTTGGAGTGCAAAAGGTGATGGTCTTTGAAATCAGTGGTGATGGTACTTTACTGTACCAAGGGAGGTTATGCATTCTTGACATTAATAGTTCACGACAAAGGATTTTGGATGAGGCACATGAATAGTGTGCTATGTTGTTCATCCTGGTTCAACAAAGATGTATCATGATATCAAGGAGATGTATTAGTGAAATAGTATGAAAAGGGATCTGGTTGATTTTATAGCCAAGTTCATGGTGTGTCAATAAGTTAAAGTTGAGCATATGAGGCCCAGTGGGTTGTATTAATAAATTGAGTTGCCCAAATAAAAATAGGAGGTGATCAATATGGATTACGTTATCGGTATTTCTTATTCTCAGAATCAATTCAATTTGGTTTGGGTCATTGTGGATAGGATAATAAAGTCTGCTCATTTCTTGCTAGTGAGGACTACCTTTTTAGTAGAGTATTATGCAAAATTGTATCTTCAGGAGATCATGAAGCTGCATGGGGTACCTATTTTGATTATCTATGATCGTGGTATGCAGTTTTCATCTTATTTCTGGCAGTTTTTCAGAACATATTGGGGACTAAGGTTAGTCTGATTAGTGCTTTTCATCCGTAGATGGCTGGGCAAGCAGAAAGGACTATTCGGACATTGGAGGACATGTTTCGGGCATATATGATTGATTATAGTTGCAGTTGGGTTGAGCATTTACCTTTGGTAGAGTTTGCTTACAACAATAGCTATCATTCTAGTATTGGTATGATCCCTTTTGAAGTATTATATAGTAGGAGGTGTAGATCTCATATTGAGTGGTTCGATCCCGGTGAGGTAGATATGTTTGGTCCAAATTTAATTTATCGCGCTGTAGAAAAGGTAAAGGTGATTCGAGATAGGTAAAAGTCCTATACGGATATAAGGTATAGAGACTTGGAGTTTGATGTTTGGAATAAGGTATTCCTAAAGATGTCTCCCATGAAGAGAGTAATACGGTTTGGTAAAAAAGAAAAGCTCAGTCCCCTGTTTATTGGTCCTTATGTGGTTTTGCGGAGGGTTAGTAATGTGGCTTATAAACTGGAGTTGGCTTCCAATTTTTGCTTCGTTCATCTGGTATTTCATGTTTCTATGTTTAGAAAGTGCATTGGTGATCCTTGTTCGGTTGTTTCTTTGGAAAGATTGGGTATCTCGAATTCTCTATCATATGAAGAGGTCCCTATTAAGATTTTGAATAGGAAGGTTTGTCAGTTACGAACTAGGGATATGGCCTCAGTTAAGGTTCTATGGCAGAACCACAAGATGGAAGAGGCTACATGGGAAGAGGAAGAGGACGTAAAGTCCAAATATCCGCATCTGTTTTCTGCTCCTAGGATGTGAGTGAAAGGTATGTGTTCTTCAACATACTTTTGTTTTCAAACTTTGTTAAATGAAAGATTAATATCTTTGCATCTTTGTTTTATAACTTGGTTAAAGGTTGGATTGATAATTGATAATGCAAATGAATCGTGCTTATGTTTACCCTACCATGTCCGTCATTCAGGGATGAATGTTCCTAGTGGGGGAGACTATAACACCCTAGGTTTTTGACACATAAATTTCCTGGATTTCTAGTTTCTGGACAAGTTACGACTAGGGGGAGCGAGTTATTCACCGAGGGACGAGTGATGGGTACCATTCATATTGGAGGGTACAACTGGTATGGTTAGTCGTATCCCCTGACGTGATTTTATGTCATTTAAGTAAGGGCAATCTGGATATTTTCCCACTTAACCTAATATGGCCCCATGATTTTTAACTCACTTTGGAGGTTACTTGCCCTATTATTTTATTCATTAACACTTAGAGCACACTCTATAATCCTCTCTAAAGTTTTTGGCCAAAGAAAGCTAGGGTTTCATTTTAAGGATTAATTTGGGGCTTGTGTTGGTGATTTCTCTCCATTATCTTCTCAATTACGGCATGTAATCTTCCCTCATTATTAGTTCCAACTAAAGGCATGGTTTTATACAATATTTTCATGGTATGATTTATTGTATGATTTTGGGGTTTTCAAATATGTGTAAGGGTCTTGGTTCCAATTTTTTAATTATGTTTTTACATGTTTAATGGTGGTTTTGGATAATTGGTTCCAGGGGAATGGTCACATGGTAATTGTTTTTTTGTTTTGGAAATACTATGCCCCAAATATGTTTGATAAAATGCATATGATAATGTGTTTACTATATTATTGGATTTTTAATGTAACTATTGCATGGTTTGAACTTGGTAATGAAACCCTAAATGGTTTAAATGGTTTAGAATGGTTAAATGGAATGGTTTGGTGGTCATGGTTATGGTTAATTGAATATCCTTGTGTGATACAATGGAATCCCCCAATTAAACATATTAATGGACAACTTGTGGGATACATGGGACTCCCCCAAGAAAACATTATGAAACACTTCTGGGGTACATGGGATTCCCCCAAGTTAACTTAGTAAATGGGTACACGAGAATCCTTTTACCATAAAAGGTCTACTAAGGACAATACTTGCAAGTTATTGTCGATATGACGATACCACTATTAATAGCCTTGGTTAATAATAAATGGAATAATGGAGTGGTTGGTTTAAATGGTTTTAAGTGGGCAATAATGGTGGGGTGTGATAGCTAACTGTAAAGGTGGGATTTTAATGAACGAACACTAGAAACTCATATTTTCCAACATGAGGGGTTGGTCATGGAGACCATTTATGATACTATGAGGTACATGAGAATCCTCTAACTACACTGTACATATGTATCATGTAGAGCTAAGGATACTTGGGAATCCCCTACTCTTATGGTATCTCTAGTTCGTGCGGCTACACGTATCCTCCCCCATTCAGGGGATTACACTGGACCTATATAGCCCATGGGTGGTTTTAGGATGGTTAAGCTACACACACCCAGGTTAATGGTTTCAAATGCATGCTAAACCTGATTCCCTTTCCCGACATTGTTAAATATGTATATGTATGGTTTGTATGCATATGGATGCTTTACTTGGTTTTACTGGATGGCATTATTTTATTCTTATCCTGAATTCATGCTAGTGCTTAACCTCTAAACCTTCTTCGGGAGGCTGTATCCCCATGAGATTCAGGAACCATTTGTTCTACTCCTCCGGCATAGTGATCAAATTTTAGGATCAGCTTTTGGATTGAAGTAGTGAGCTTCCACCTTTCCAAAAGGCTCCAGTTCATGTTATGGATACTTTCACATACTTTGGTTATTTTATGGATATTGGTTTTGGCTATGGTTGGGGGCATGTCCCAACTGGATATTGGTTTTCTTTTTGTTAGAGGCTTTTGTAGAACTTCAATAGGTTGGTATGGGTGGGATCGATATTGGTGTTAGCCTTAGTATTGGGGCTGACACAGGTTGACTGTATTGTTGGTTGATCCATCCTCTTTTATTTTAGGATTGTATAATTATTTTGGAACTCATATGGTTATGGTTTTTTATTATGGTTTGGTTTGGTATTATTATTGGTTCATATTGGATGGTTGGGCTCATTTGGATGGTCACGGTTATAGACCTATCCCAGAGTCTTGGATTTTACAATAACACTATCTAGTTATATGTTCAAAATTCATCCGACTCAAGATATGCGTAGGTTGGTTGGGTTGGGTAACGGGGGTGGTCTCCAGTCCCGGTTGGACTTGGGATGCCCGTTATAATAAGGCCTTAGTTTGGGTCTTGTCAGATAGGAGATAAAATGATGCCATGGGTATAAATTCAAAACCAGTCCAAAATCCTAAACACATAATCATATGCAAATACATATATATACATCACGTACTAGGGGTAGGGAACAATTCTTAGCATGCACTTTAAATCTTTAGTCTGGGTTATGTAGATCAACCTTCATAAAATACAAAGGCACCCATGGGCTATGGGCCCATCTCTTCCCCAACTGGAAGGGCCCTAGTGTGTGCGTCGGTACAAACTAGAGGGTATACGTATACATTATGGGGGACTTGAACCTCCCGGTATATCAATATGACACAAGCACCAAATCATGCAATGTAATGTGGGGACTTGAACCTCCCAATCATATGATATTAGTAAGGGGGGACTAAAACCACCTGGTTATATAAACCCTCGCATTGGCAACCGCGGTTTCCAGTATCGGCCTCTCGGGACCTCCAATTTTATGACTCGACTACACAATCCTCATTAAATCCCAATTAAAACAATTATCACACATTCTCATCCATCAAACTATGATAAACATTTAGGCATACATTATTGGCATCGCCATATCAAAAACACTTACAAGGTAACATCAATATTTCAAACCAATTAGCATCACTCGGAGCAATCCACAACCGCCTCAATTCAATTATAAATCAACTTGGGGAATTACACAACCCCATAGGGTTCAATCCTAAATCATTATGCTTCATTAGCTTTTCACATTATGCAATATCATGAATAGTTCAATATGCATACTTTTCATATTCAAAACCAATTTAACTATATGGGGTTGAGGTTATAACCATTTCAAAGTCACAAGTTTGGGAAAATCACAATCCCCTAGTTCATTCACCATACCCATGCACCCACAAGTTCAAAACCATTATTCAAGCATGAATAATCATATGTATGCCATGAGAAACATTGTTCAATCAATAAGCATTCAAAACCCTCAACCCTTATTTCAAAATATGTTGCCATGGGAAATATTGTTCAATCAATAAGTATTCAAAACCCTTTACCCCTATTTCAAAACCAACATCAATATCTCATGAACAATACTTTAAAACATATGCTTCTACAAAATTAGCAATTAGGGAAGAGTAACATGCCTGAAAATCCAAGGTTATGGAGAGAATTCCACCCTTGAGTCCTTAGGTGATCTACCTCTTGAAAACCCTAAGTATGGATGCTTGAGAGACTTGAGAGAGTTTTTAGAAGTATTTGATTATGTTATGAATAAGAAATAACCTCTCTTAAGTTCTTTATGAATGTGGGGTTTTAATTGGGTAAGAAGAGAACAGTCCAAAGTGCCCTCAAATTAAAAGCTAAAATTTAGTTGTCAGTGGCTACGGGTTACTATATGACTCGTAAGGTTTCATTATGACTTGTCACCATGAGTAATAACCAATATAGTTTCAAGGGCACCCATACACTGTTGACCCTACGACTTATAATGGGACCCTACGACTAGTAGGGTCCAGTTGTAGTCAACACAGAACCCATTTGGGGTAAAAACTGGACATCCTACAATTTGTACCCATCGAGTCATAACGAGTCCTTATGACTCTTATTGAGTCACTCGTACTCAGAGAAGAACTTAGTCATACACTTACTGTTTAGGCTATGATTGGGTCCCTTGGTCCTATTAAGACTCTCTAAGACTCCTAAGGGAAATCATAATCAAGACAGTGGAGATGAAATTTCAGAAATTTTCAAGGACAAAAAACTTGGGGTATTACAGTAATACCAACATCAGCTTCATGAATATGCTCCATATTGATCTTCAATTAACACCAAAAATCATCTTCATCAATATGCTCCATATTGAGCTTAAAGTAACACCAAACATTAACATAAAAATCTTGCTCCATATTGAGCTTAAAGTTTGTATTAGGCTACTTAAATAACATGTATTAACAAGCTTCAAAAACTAAAGAATCTAATTATTTACTGATATGCAATAGTAGGAAATTTAAACAAAAGAACCAAATGTTTACTGCTGTACATTAGCAGAAGATTTAAAGCACAAGATAAACTGATTATTTGGTACCATACGTTACATAACAAAATCACAACACACCATCAAAATAAACTACTTCTTTTTGTTTGTCATCTGCTGCAATTGATTGGTGGTAACAACATATTTATTTTGTGGTAACAACATATTTGTTTTTTCTTTTCAAGCCACTAGGTTATAACCAAAATCAACCCCTGTAGAACTTGTATCCTTGTAAGTTTTACTACTTTCTAAGACCCTTTTGCTTGATGTCCCAGGCTATTTTCTGAAAAACGAATAAGGAATAATAATCAGTATAAGTACTTTCATTTTAAAGAAATAATGTTTGAGTTAATGTACGTTCAATATTTGGGTTCTCCTTGCGTTGTATAGATCCCAAATTCAGTATTCTTTGACCTTTTTGATCCACCTTATCAACATCTTTTGTGGTTGCAACTCTTTTTCTTTCTGCCCAATAGTTTCTCTATTTCGAGGAGGTATTTGACTGTTGATTTCTTTTGTAACAAGGATTTTTGTATCATCACAAAAGGTAGATCTTACATCTACCTTTAAGATCATAACTCTACTTGTATAACCACAAACTGTTGTTAAAGATACCACTTGGCTTGAATTAGTTAGTACAGATTTCCTTAAGCTTTTTAGTGCTGGTTGACTTGAGCTATACATTTTTTTTATTTTTTTAAGGTTGAAGGTGCAGGTTGGCTTGAGCTTTTAGGCTAACAATGTCCTTGTGAACTTTGACCGCTAAACTGGAACCCTTGGCTATGTACTTGTGCATTTGGATCATGAATCTATAAACACATACACAACAGTTAATAAATTAAAAATCAACTTCTAAAATCAAGTTAAAAGTCACTATTTTACCTTGTAATAACTTTTGTTATGGCCTTATTGATGACACTTGGAACATGTTATTTTCACCCCTTGTTTGGACAGTTTTTCATATTTCTTCTTTGGTTCATCTTTGCCTCTTTTTTTATTTCTTCCAGGTCTGCTAAGCATGTTTTTAGGTTTAGGAGGCTCAATCTTTGGATTGTTTGTCTTAAGCCACATATTCACATAGGATATTAGTTGAATAAAGTGATTGTAAGCCTTTATGAAGCTTTTCTTTTCATACCAATGCTTCACATAAGGTTCGGGCTCTTTTTCAACATGATACAAAGAACAGCTAGCATGTTGGCAAGAAATGCCTCTCAATTTCTGCGTTTTACAACTACAAACCTTATTAGTCAGGTTCACTATATTCCTACACTTTCCTTCTCCAATCTTAAATTCAAAATCAGCATTCCAAAGCACCTTGAAAGCCCTAGCCCTGTCGTCATTCTCCTCCAATATAAGTCTAGTCATAGGTGTAATATCACATAACCAAGTATTGACAAACTTAATTATATCCACTATTCTAGTCATGATTTTTCTCCTAATTTCCTCAAACATGGTAATAATGGATTTGTGGCAAGGAACTAAGATCCATAAATTAAAGGTCTCACATATGTTATTTTCAACAACATCACACACAATCTTCTTTAAAGAATTTCTTAACCCATGAATCCATAGAATAATGCAACAAATCACCAATATTATCCTTACCTTGCCTACTAAGTTGGCTTATGTAATCAAGTTCCTCTTTGAATTCACTTCAGAAGTTGCCTTTGAGCATCTCCAGAACTATTTTCTACTCTCTTCTCCCTTCCAATCTTGACTCCAGTTGGACCAGATGTGTCTAGCATATCTTCTAACTTCATCATTTGGTAACAACTCAAAAATAGCAACATGAAAATGCTACATACAAAAAACAGTTAATGTACTTGACAAAGAAATAATGTATTTGAAATAATTGATAGTTAAGAAGAACTTAAATATTACCTTTTGCATATCATTCATCACATTACGACCTGCTCCAGTTTACAACTACAGATCCTCTTTCAAATAGTTGATAAGAAAACTTTAACTATACTTGATTTCCTTGTGCACAATAACCCAGACTATCGAAAACATCTAATTGTTTCCATTCTTCTAAACTGCTATTAGAAGTTCACCCTTACAAACACCCTTTAAAAATTATCCATCAAACCTTATAATTCTTATACATCCTTCCATCTACCCTTTCTTCAATGCATCAAGACATACATAGAAATACATAAATAGATTTTTACCTTGGACAGTTTCTATATCCATTCTCAACCAAACAGAACTACAAAAATTTGTTTGTTTATCATCTCAGCATAATCACATAATCTTGCTAGCTCCAAGTTTCATTCCCTCATGGACTCTCTTAGAACCTATAACCTAGACTTATAATAGATTGTTCTAACCATATATAATCCCAATTTTTTTCTATAGAGTTATTATATTTCCTAAATTCTCAAAAATGGTTGTTTAATTATTTCATCCCTAATTTGTTAGCAACAAATTTAGTTGTTCACATCTTATTATTGTTTGATGTTGTGCACTTATGCACTGGATTATAGTTCTTAATCAAGAATTCACCAAAATCTCTATCAATTTCACTATAACAAAACCAATTGCATTTGGCTTGAATTTATGCTTATCCCTCACTGTATGATATTCATTAGGTTTTAAAACAATCTGAACTCTATTTTCTACTACATACCTCCCTAAAGATTTTTTAAATTCCTTAGGATCATTAAATATCATACCAAATTCAAAAATAACAACACCACAATTATCATCAAATTTGATTTTACAACTTTTTTTTCTTCTTGGTAAATCAACACTCAAAACATCATCCTTATTTACCATATTAGTGGTATCAACACTATCGAGGTCTGAACTGTCAATGTACTCCCCACTACCTGCTAATCTAGCCACATATCTATCTTTCTTATTTTTGTCAATGTCTTAAAAACTTTTGTTAATATCAGTTTCACCTACTGATATTTATTTTCTTGCTTTTCATTTTCTTCTTGTATTTTTTTGGATTCTACTTTTAGCCCTAAAGTATCTCAACTCTTCATCAATGTCCGAATCATCCTCATCAAGGATTTCACCATCTAATTCGGTACTAGTCAAATCTGATTCATTACCATTCAAGTCATCATTAAGACCCCTATCCTCATTACGACCACTGCCTATATTAGCTTCATCGTTACACTCTATCCCTTCTAAAAGAAGTGAATGATGTGACACAATCTCTATCTCTTTATCAATATCATGAAGAATAAATATATCAAGCTCATCACCATCTTTTAAGTCCTTCACAAAGTCTAATAACTGACTATCAGAAGTAATTTGAACTAACTCTCCGCCATCAATATGTTGACATTAAACCCCTTAATATTTGAAGACTCAAAATCTTTAGTATAGGGAAAGAAATTTGACAAGATTGTAGTGGTCTTTATCAATAATAACAATAAAGATATTTACTTCACCTTTATAGCTAAGCTTAGGGTCAGCTACAATAGTCCCCCAATGATAAAAACAAATCAAAATATAGTTATCCATTATATTTCCTTAATAGTCCCCCAAATATTCTCCAAAAAAGAAATACCCAAAATGCCTTTGAACTTAAAATTACCAAAATAACCCTGTCTTATGTGAAATCTCCAAAAAAAATCTAAATCGGTGAAATCCCTAAAAAATCGATAAAACTCCCCAACTTTATCACTGAAATTCCTAGAAAAACCTCAACATGCAAATTCAACACCATACTATAATTTTTAGGTGTAAAAAGTCTAAACTGCAAAGAAAATACATAAACTAAAAACAAGTTTAGTGCGACCTCCGATTTCTTCAATTTCATCAGCTTTAAACTAAATATCTTCAATTTCGTCAACGAAAATGAATCAATACTTCATTGCAAGCATTGTACCTACAAAATGCACATTCATTAGTTAGAAATCACTAAGAATCAAAGAAAAATCAAAGCAAAAATGGAAAAGATGAGAAACTTATGATAGGGTTTCAATCGGGCATCAATCGGGAAAAAAGTGAAAAATGAGATTTTGGGATTTTCCCCCCACTTTTAGTGCTAAATGTTGATGTGAAAAGTTTATTTCTACATAGTAGGTTTTAATTGGCGTATAAAATTTATGTTGTGGGGTTGAAATACACACGCTTGATTTTATTTATCAGAGTAAAAGATGTTAAAGTAACACATTTTATATTTAGTTAAGGTGTTTAAAATGAACATCATTCATTTGAGATGTCAAAGTGAAAAATCGTGTCAAGTTAAAGTGTCTATCGATGTATTTAGCATTTGTTAAATCGAGGACTAGGTACATAGAGCTGCAGACCTACTCCATAGGCACTATTGTGTATCAAGAAGCAGCCGAGCTCCACTTCCTCTAGAGCCGGTATAGAGTTAGTACTCTCTTTTGTTGTATATATTTGCATGATATAGGTAGGGTAGACCATATCCCAATCAATTGACAGGCACATAATGTTTTACTCTTTTAAAACTTTTGTGGACAATACAATATGATTGCTTTGCATTAGTTGGTCATAGACTATGATATATACATGTATCATTCTATTTCGTTCTGATTAATGTTCATACATCTTAGATGTATCATCCGTCATAGATCATCTAAATAGCATATATGTTCATATGGTACTTGTCCTCTCCAATGGTGGAGTTACAATTTTTACTAAAGGGGTTCGAAATATAAACAAGTAACACACGAACTAACTGAAGGGGTTTAACATCTATTATATACATCTAAAAATAATGTTAACTATGTATAAGTTGTTGTAAATATTGCAATCACAAAATTTCACTAGATTGAGGAGTTCTTTTGTCACTGTCCTTAATGATATTTCTCTGATTAAGGTGTATTCTTGAGGATTCAACAAGCTCTTCTAGTGTTAAACTAGGAGTCAGAAACTAACTAATACAAATCTTTAGGAAACTAAGCAACATCAAATCTAAAATATATTAAAATTGTGAAGGGTCTTAGAAATATTGTTTGAACTTTTTTCCATCATTAAAGGATTCTTCTTTAGACAAAATAATCTTTTTACTATTTACCTAATAATATTTAATTTATCTTGGAACGTCAAACTCAACTAAAATCATATTCTTTTTCCTTTCTTTTTTAGGACTATGTATATGTTTTTTTTTAAAACATGAACTCTATTTTGTATTAAATAAAAGGAAAACAAAAGTCTATCAAAAACTAAAAAAGGTTTTAAAAAATCACCTTTTATTTGTTTTAGTTAGTTTATTTGGAATTTGTATTATTCTAATATTGATAAATAATTTATGAAAAAGTAAAAGTTTATCATATTTATATAGTTTTCTTATTGAAAAAATAAATAAATTTTGAACTTCTATAAATTGAGAATTATTTTAGAAAAAATACAATAATATCTAATATGAACATATAGAACAAGATTTATTTATGTTTGTTCTTAAATGATTCTTTATTATTTGATTTGAATTTTCTTCTTTTTTTTGTCATCAAGATACATCAAAGAAATATATTTTTGTAATATTTGATTTACCTAGATGCATTGATTTTATAATTTTTTTTTTCAATTTTGTAGGTATATTGAAGACGAATGATGATTATGATATGGATAATTAATGATCAAAATTTAGAGCCATATAAAATATTATAATTATTTTTCTTTCTAAGACACCAACTATAATTTAAGAGGTTGTTAATATATTTTATACCTACCTCATTTGTATCTTAGATATTTACGACTACTATATATCTAATTAAATAAATTTTTTTACTATTTAAATAAATATTGTATTTAGTGTAATGTTTAAATTCATTATAGTGAAGTATATGCGTCAGACGCGTACACCTAAACTAGTAAGAAGAAAAGTATTTCTTTGTTGCTTATACCTTCTCTTCCTCTTTACAAGATAACATAAAAATATTATTTATACTATATTAAACGTGTGAAAGGCCTTAGAAATATTATTTGAAAATTTTCTCCTTTATTTAAAGTCTCTGCTTTAGACAAAATCATCTTTTCACTCTGCTTTAGACAAAATCATCTTTTCACTATCTTTCTAATATTTAGGAGCTAAAAATTAATTAAATAGTTATAGTAAAATCTTTCTTTATTAGAAGTCATAAAAATTAATGACAACTAATATACTTTTCATTAGTTTAAAAACTCTAAATCAAGTAAAGCTGGTCTTAAGAAGATTTGAAAAGTCTTGAAATAAATATGAAAGTGATAGAATAAGAAAAATGTAAGAAGTACCAAAAATTTAAAAGTTTTAAGTAAGTAATCAAAGATTTTCTACAGATTTAACTTTAATAACAAGAAAATAATTTAAATATATAAAAAATAAAATAATCATACTACAAATATGGTTCAAATCGTTATGTCTCTCTTAGCCTCTAGCAGTAAGAAAAAGAGGTACTGCATGACAAACGCAAAACTAACGATACATTAACCACTTGAAACTTCTGGTGTTAAAATACATATGTGCTTACAATAAAATATATGTTATGTTTATATTGTTATATTAAAGTTTGAAGGATCTTTGAGAAGTGTCGCATACGTGCGAGGCGTGTGCTGTTAAACTAGTATATAAAATAGTAAAAACATTACTACTGATCAAGTCAATTTACAATTAAAATGGTATTTAATACCATTAAGGTATTTGACCAAAGATCTCATTTAAGTTGAAAAACATTCATCAGTCATTCCAATTTACTTCTTTTGAAAATATTCATTAAGGTAATATGATACATATAATCAATGTTTTAAATGGTATTAAAATAATAGTTATTAGGATAGGTAATTAAGAACTATTAATTATAGGTAGAAACGAATAAACAATATGATTATTATTTTGTTTTAAAGATATTAAAATTATTTTTTCTACAATCTCCTCCATATCACAACAACAACAACAACAACAACAACAACAACAACAACAACAACAACAATAATCAACTACTCTTACCCGAATACCCTCCCAAGAAAGAATCAACTACTCTATCCATATAAGTGTGACAAGAAATAAGGAATAAGAGTTGCTTATCAAGTGAAAAACTTAGACTCTTTTTGGAACAAAAAATAGGCTTGAAAGTCAAGAAGGCCATACATTTCATGCATATTTAAGTCATTCCAAAAGACATCCTCATCACTATACTTCAAATGATCACCGGGATCAAATAGGTGGAGTGTCCATGGACACTGGTTTAGGATGCATTTTTTTCCCCAATACTACTATTAGTACAATCATATGTCCCCTTTATACTAGCATGGACTACTACAAAAATAACTAGAGGGTCATCCTTAGTCAATCAACCAATATGTTCAACATCACTATTTTTACACACAAGTTGGTCTTCATGACTTCTACAAGACAATGTACTATCACTTGTCACAATAGCTTCAACACTAGGTGGACGCAAATTGACCTTGATAGAAGAATCAATTTTGTCATCATTAGGATTAACTTATGTATCCACAATCTCAAGTTGTACATTATCATCACAAAATAAAGGAACATTCGGCTCACCTAAAGATAAACTATCATTCATATTTAGTTGGCTACTAGCCTCATTCACTAGAGTGCAAGAGTTAGTTTTATTACCTTGTAGCTCATGTGGAGCATGTCCACTCACGGGAACATGATTAGAAAGGCTTGGATGCTCTATCAAGTTATCCAATTCCTTGCAAAGAGAGCTTTCTGTCCCTTCCATTCTTTCATTTGTCCCATTATTTTTTCCATTCTCTCCATTCGATTACTAAGTTCATGTTTCATACCCATTATGGTAGCCATCAAATCATTCATGGTCACCTTTTCCAATTTCATAGTATCTAACAAGAGAAATTCTAAAACAAAAACACAAAAAATAGTAAACTAGTTAAGGTTAGAAAAGAAGACATCCTCGTAAAACGTCTCAAAATAGTCCGCAAACTCTCAAGCTCACACTTTTGAAGTTTTCACTCTATTGGCCTCACAAGTGTAGATAACTATCTTGTACTCCAATGAGGTTATGTGGTTCCAATTGTGGCTTGAGGTCGGAGTGGGTTCTTGTTTGAAATGACATAAAAAAAGTAATGTACGAACTTGAATAAAAAATATACTATGATTCAAAAATGAGAAAAGCACAAAAATAACGCTAATACAAAGAACGTACTTAAAAACTAATCTACAACTTAGTAGGTATTTACTAGTTGTCAATTAGTATAAGAGTCAACAAAATTTAAAACCAGTAGAAACAAGAAAGTGAAACTAGGAAATCCAATGTTCTTGAGCTTTTTATGACGTGACACTTAACTATTGGACGTTGTAAAGTGGTTGAAGTTGAAAAACTTTTGTTTTAAGAGACTAGTTGTTCAATTTCATGTGTGGAGGAAGAGAATTTCGGCCAAGGTATGGGGCAAACAAGTTCTAGACTCCACTTTCAAGGCTCATAAAGTCTTTCACCTACTTGCACCAAATTGACAAGACAACCCTTTTGATAGTCTTGTCTCTTTTCCTCTTTAGGACTATTTTGAAAAGTGACCTATCTCTTTTTTGGTAACATGACTTTTGGAGAGTCTTTTTGTTTGTTTCCCTTTTGATGATATCTTGGAAGTGTTTCCAAGACCAAAACTCTCTTTCTTTTGAAATTTGGATCAAACAAATCCCATTTTTTAAGCTTCTTCTTCCCCACAACAAAAACACAAGAATACCAACAACAACATGAAAAAGAGGACCTTTTCCTTCATATTATAACATACCACCAAAGGTAAGCTCAATATCACATGTGGATTATGATATCCACTTAGTATCATTCATGTGCCCTTTTAGTACAACAAAATATTGATTCGCTCTAACACTTTATTACTACTTGCATCTTTTCAACATATTACATGAACAAAAAAAAAATATTAATATAAAATATTTTAAGATCGCTATTCTTCACCTAAATATTTTTCTATGTCTGATTTTTTTCTTTCTCAAATACTCATTTTTTAAATGATATTAAACAACAAATTATAACACATTTCAACAAAAATATATTCTCAAAATCTTTCCTTCGCTATAATGTTGCTCACAATAAATCACGTTACTCTTAATAAACACAAACTATATATGCAGTACTTACAATTAGTTAACATACAATCAAAAACATTACACTATATTTGTCACTTTCAAAATAAAGTAGCACAATCTTAACGTCACCCCTACATTTTTTAATATTACAGGAAAAAATGAAATGAATTTTTTACACCCCCATATTTTTAATATTTTAAAATATAATAGTGATAATCTTTCGTAACTTCTAACAATTTCAATCGATTTCTCATAGATTATAATACAAAATAATTCACCATCTCTATCAACTCTACTTAACATTAGATACTCGTTATATAAAATAAACTAAATTATCAAAATTTAGAATATAATAAATCAAAGGAATTAATCAAATAAGTTTACTAGAATTTCATTCTTGACTAAAATATTTAACACAACAAAATCATGATAGCAATGCTCTTTTTGCATCAAATAAAAATTCTTGCTTGGTTAAAACACTCATAAATCTCAAAAGTATCTTTACTTCAACATTTCGAATAATACCATCACATCAATCAAATTCGTTCAAATTCAAGAACATGCAAATTCATTTAAAGCCAATATTTCTTTCACAAGTGAGTTAAGAAGAATTTTCTTTTTCAAAAATTTGAGTAGTTCTTCAATCAAAACAAATAATTCTTCTCCTCCATGAACTTGGATGCAGCCACAAAAATATTTTTATTCACATAAAGTCTATCATTGAGTCACTCACGTTGACCACATTATTTACATGAAAAATCACCATAATAATAATATTATCTGCTTCATTAAAATTAATGTTGGCTTAGCAGGATTGTCAATTTTCCCAACTCTTTTCTCGTAAATTTTATTATTATTGGCTTTGAGCATGTAAGTAATATTTTCCTCTAATAGTAAAGAATGTTATAGCATATCGACATACCTTTCAATGACAGAAACACCAAGTTTACATCAAACGGAGATTGTACATCATTACCTTCGAAAATAAGACTTTTTAGCTCCTTAAAATAGAGTTGTAAATCTTATGTGTTTGAAGCAACAAAGCTTCTCATTGCACTTCTCATTATTGCTCCACACTCAATCATCGTTGCTCCTTAAATTTTGATGAACCACTTGATTTTCATAATTGTCAAGTAACTATAATCTTTTCTTGGAATGTCTCTCAAATAATTTTTCTTTTTCATGATTCACAGAAAATATCCTTAAGATTGTTGTAAAATATTGAAATCATGAAAATTCTCTAGTTTGAGGCATGATTCTGCCATATCCTTAAGGATATTTAATCACTTAAAGTGTATCCCCAAAATTCAACAATCTCTTCTAGTATTAAACTAGGAGTCTGAAACTAACAAAGATTTATCTTTATGAAATCCAATAACATCAAATAAGAAGAAAAGTGTTTCTTTGTTCTTCTTATCTTCTCTTTCTCTTTACAAGATGAACACAAAAATATTATATATAGAGCAGTAAAAGTATTACAATTGACCAAGTCAATTTATAATTGAAATGGTATTTAATACCATTAAGGTATTTGACCAAAGATTTAATTTAAGTTGGAAAATATTTGACAACCATTCCACTTTACTTCTTGAGAATACGCATTAAACCCTGAGTGGTAGCTCAGCTGGTAAAGGTCTGAGGACAAAGTCCTTCAGGTCGCTAGTTCGAGTCCCACCAAGGTCATTGGAGGCATTGAAAATTGATGGCGCATCCAGGACCCTGTGGAACTAACCGGAACTTCGCCTTGAAACAGCGGGGGCCGGTGGGTATAGCTAGTTGGGTTTACAAAGTGATACCCGAAAATCACGGATATAAAAAAAAAAAAGAATACACATTAAGGTGATATCTTCTATATATATTATCAAGCAGAGGACGAAGCACAAGAAGAAGCCACGTGGCAATCTATTGTTAAGCCACGTGCCAATTCTTAGGACAAAACTATTAAGTGTTGTAGTAAAAATTTTGTACTAAAGAATATTAAAATTTGAATTTGAAAATAAAAGAGGGAAAAAAAAGAGTGCTAACTAAGCTCTAAAAATTAATTGATGAATCTTTTCAACCCAAAAGATAAACATAAAAAGAGGCCCGAGTAACTTTTAAGTATATAATATTAAAATATCTAAGAGGGTAAATTTTAAATTGTTAGATGAAATTTGGGGATAGTTATTAGTTTTAACTTTTAAAAAAGAAAATTCATCACGTTGTTGTGGAGAATTATTAGGAATGTTTTAGTTATTAATTTTAAAGTTCAAAAAATAAAATGCATTAGTTAAGGTTACAGAGATTTTTAGGATTGGTTTAATGCCCCATTTAATCAAACACGTTTTTTTAAAGGAAAATAATTGAAAGATTTAAAATTAAAACTAAAATAAAAACAATAAATTCCAATTTCAAAGAAAACACATGCGAAAGGCAAGACATTGAGAAGGGCTTGTTCTTGAATTAGATGGAACATAAGAATAGTAAATTAGAATCTTGAATTTAAACTATAAGATAATTATAATATTTTAAAATCTTATCTTTCTAACAAATTGACATCACATTCAAACTATAAGATAATCATAATATTTTAAAATCTTATCTTTCTAACAAATTGACATCATGTTCAATTTTCATCTAGAACTCTTACTATTCATAATAATAATAATCTAGAAATAAATAATACTATAAAATATAATTAAATTTATTCATTTATATATTAAAAATTAAAGATAAAAAATATTATCATTAATAATAATAATAATGATAATAATTAAAAAAATAAATTGCAGTAGTGGTAGTACATGCTTATAGTGATATAAGGAAAAAGTAAAGAAAAAACGTGGTAATTTTTTTTCTTTTAAATATGCAGATTAATCATTTTGATTTCAAATTTTTCTCTTAATTCAAATATATACATTATAAAATAAGTATGGATTATATTTGAAAAAATATGGATAAGGAAGAACAATAAATTGATCCTCTTTTAACAAATAGATATTATATTTGA
>NW_025888803.1:0-15946 GCF_002878395.1 Capsicum annuum | reverse complement strand
TATATATATATATATATGTATATATATATGTATGTATATATATATATGTATGTATATATATATGTATATATATATATATGTATATATATATATGTATATATGTATATATATATATATGTATATATATATATGTATATATATATGTGTGTGTGTGTATATATATATGTATGTATGTATATATATATATATACATACTTGTGCAATCTATATAACACTAAACTACCTTCTATCTCTATTTAATTTCTTTACTAATCGTTAGTTTTATTTTATGAATTTATTTGTTGCAATCTTCATATTATTCATTTTCATGAAATATTTTTTATTTAAAATCTTTATTTTTATATGTAGAAGAGTGATGGTCAAATTATAGGCTATTTTATTTTCATTATGTACGGGCTTGAATTCAAGTAAGTAATTTGTCATTTGAATATTGTTCATTTGATTTTTGATAAAAGTAAATACATTTGATTATATAAAAAAAATCACCATTTGTTAAGATTTTGAATCACATATTTAACTTTAAAAAGCTAAGTTTTTCTATCATTTTTATACTATTATTTTATTAAAATAAATGTTCATATTATTTTATTTTTTTAATTGTATATGATACTAGAATGTTAAGTATCACATAACATTTTATCATATCATGTTTAAAGAAAAAAATATAAAACGTTGTAAATAAAAGATAAAGTTTAATTGATACCTAAAATGCATGTTTTTCCTTATTACAAGATTTTTAAACTTGAAGAACAATAAATGAAAAGAAAAAACATAAAATTTTAGTTTGTACCGTAAAAATATATAAGTCTAAATTCAATCAAATTTAATTTTATTTGTCTATCCATTAGATAACATATTCATTTTTAAATTCAAATTTCAAGACAGATTTACTCTTTATTAGATAAACTTAAAATTCAATCAATTTGGTTATCTTATTATTTAAACTCTTTAATTTTGAAAAAAAAAATTAAACTCATAAATAAATTAAAACAAGTAAGATAGCATATTATCGAGGAATATTATGATTTTGAAGAAAAATCAAAAGATATTGTCTCTTAGATTTTAGGTTATCCCAATATTGATAATTTTTTACGTTGTTAATTCATTATAATCTTGTTAATTCATTATAATCTAATAAAGTTGAATTTTGAAAAATTAAACTAAAAGATTATTTTAAATTTAATATAAAAAAGTAGAAATTACATATTTATGGGTTAAATAAATATGTATAGAAATCATTTATGACATTGAAATTTTTTTTTTTGATATCTTAAATTTATATTTGTGTTATAATAGCTTAATTTTTTATAATTTAGCTTCGATTAATTGATAAATTGGACTGCTTTGTTATTCATGTCTCAATATTTAGATGTTTTAGATCATATTTTGATAAAATATATTTTTAATTATAACGAGCAAAGTCTTAAATTGTGTATACCAAGTAATTATAATCCTAAAAAATAACGAAATTAATGAATATTCGAATATCAAATATAAGTAATTTAGATTAGAAACTCAATATTCTATATTTTGAAAAAGAGAATAAAACTCAACTAGCATGATGTGTAATACCACACAAGAATCAATTTAAAGTTAGACTAGATAGAAGTAGTTAAAGAAGATATGAAAATATGTATTTGATCATTAAAGAAAATATGAAAACTAATTTTTTTTTTTTTTATAATTACATGATTTTCTATACTCATATAAATTTGATTAGAAGTATGAGGAAGGAAAATATTAACAATCTAATATTTTTAAATTATGGATGATTATTTTTTACTCATTTAAATTTGATTACAAGTGGGAGAGTGGGGTGAGAGAAATATAAACAATAAAATATCTTTGAATTGTGAATAATATAATTTTAAAAAATATGAAACATATATATATATATATATATATATATATATATATATATATTATAATTTGATTAGAGGTAGGTATGGAATTTTTTTATGGGAACATGCGTATAGGTAGAACAAATAAAGAAAGGTAGGCCGTACAAAATGGAAAAGGCCTTTTAGCGCATCCATCATCCAGGAAGCCGGCTTTTTCATTTAAGATTTCTCTGAGAAAGCAAGATAAAATATCTTCTTCATTGGGGAAAACAACCAACTCCCTAACTCCAGAGCTGCCGCGAAAGACAAGTAGCGGGAACAAAGGGAGACGGACTCCATTCTGATTCTCTCTCCCCACCTCTTGAACTCTATAACTCGCTTTGGACGAATGTAAATTAGCCCTGGGGACATTGGGTTTGTTGGCATTATAGGCACCTTTGCTGGCGAAGCGGTCAATAATCATTTCGACCATCTTACTTGGTGATGAAAGTTCACCCAAGTTGTGGTGGCAACTTTCTTCATGCGACTTGATACGTCTATCTTTGACACTCATCAATCAGCTAAAAGACGAAGGTTGGTCTCAGCTAGAACCTTTTTATATAATTTCAATTTTTTCCCTTAAACTAAAGCTGATAGACTCATCCCATCATAAAAAAACTTTATCGTATAGTAAAACTGCCTCACCTCATTTTCAAAAAACAAAGGGAACTGGGTTCCTCTAAAGGTGCGACCATTGGTGCCTTACATATTCTCCTAAGTCCACCATTCTAGGTTTTTCAAAAATTCTAGAATCAAATACTCTCTTGGTCAATATTTTCTGAGTTCTCAGAATCTTATTCCTTTCCTCTCTAGTCAAACAATTCTCTTCTTTCTCCATCTTCCTTCTTTTAGAGATGCTTCCAGGCTCTTTTTCAGCAACTTTTCTTTTATTGGGACTAGGTCCCTCAATCACTTTCTTCTTCACAGTATATGTTTCTTAGGAGTTGGACTCCTAGATTTTTCCTGGGAGGACTTGGTCCTCCTTCCTTTCTAAACCTCTTTCCTACTCTTTTTTATTGTTGTAGCAACCTCATAATCAATTTCATTATCACCTTTTCCAACTTCAACCACTTCTGCATTTTCTTCCTCAATCATTGCCCCCTCCTTCAACCTTTTTCTTTTAGTAGTTTCAGACTTATTTTCCTTCATATCATCTCCCATGAACTTTCTTTCCATACTACTTGTTGTGTAAGTCTTAGTGACTTTCACAATCTCCTCTACTTTCTCCTTTTCTTTACTTCCTCTTTGTCTCTGCGTAGATAATCTTAGAGGCATGGTATCCTCATCAATCAAGATATACCAATCATGTGTTTGTTACTTAAGAAGCTTGGTCAGGCATGATGCTTAGCTTCAGTGATGGGGTGAAGGTATTTTGAGATAGATGTAAGGAGTAGAGCCATGTGGCTAAGTTAACTCCTTTTTGTTTTGGATAAGCTTGAATTTGGAAGTGATGTATAGCTAGACTCAATATCTCGTAGTGATTTGTCTCTGGGAAATTGTAAGTTGAATTGGACTTGATCTCTAGCATACGTTCTATTCATTCGGTATTCTATGTATTTGTGTTGAGGTAAGGTGTGGGTGTTCCTTCATTGGTTGTTTTTATTTAGGTGGTATTGGCATTCAGACTCTTTGTTCTTTAAGAAGGTCTCGGTAAAGATTTTGGGTTGGGAAGTTCACCGGTTGCAAACAAAAAGGTATAGCTTTGGTGGAGGTTCTATAGTGGAACTAAAAGCCTGAAAAAGCCATTTGGGATATGAAAGTGGACATGGAGTCCAAGTATCTACGTAGGTTCTTTATTCCATAAATTTATGTATGAGGTATGTGTTCCTTATCACATCTTGATTTTCTAACTTGGTTAAATAAATGGTGGATTTCTTTATATCTTTGTTTTCAAACATAGTTAGAGGTCAGGATAAAGGTATTAGGGTGTAATTCGTTCTTGGGGGTATGTGATGATCTTATCATCTTGATTTATGTCCATTTCTTTTAATTTGGTTAAAGAGATGTTTGATGCGTATTAATGGTTAACTTGTTCTTGTGCTTGCCTATACCCGTCATTCAAGGATGAATGATCCTAAGTGGGGGAGAATGAAACACCCTAAACTTTGTCCCCTGTAAAATTTCTTGAGTTTGAACTTTCTAGACAATGTACGATTTGAGAATACTTCTCATATGTTATGGTACATCTTGGTGTCCCTCTCTCATATTTTAGTCAGTGTGTTTGGGTTGGTTTCTGTCCAAGATATGACTAAGCATCATACTAGTCATATGGTAGGATACGAGGTGTATAATGCCAAGTTGTATGATACTTATTGATTAGCCTAGTTGAATCTATCCAAGGTATGGGTTAGGGGTACTTCTCATACCTTAGGGTACGAGCTTAGCATGTGTTTTCATATTATGATCAGTTTAGAGGTCCATAGTGAGGTCTAGGGAAGGAGTTAGAGTACTACTCGTACCCTAGGGTACGGCTAATGGTGTGGTCATACCCTCCTGCATACATATTTTTAACTTTTGAGCTGGGGGTATTCCAGATATTTCCCACCCCAAAATTCTTATGTTCCTAGGTTATATAATACTTGGTGGCCTCTTATAAATTACTTGGAAAGATAGAAACACACTAAAAACACTCTCTAACCCCCTCTTGAAGAGTGGAGGCTAGAGTTTCTTCAAGTGTTCTTCAAAGGGCTCAAGATTCAAGTTTCTTTTCATAGATCTTCTTGTATAAGGCATGTAATCCTCCCTTATTCCTCCCTCATTGTTAGTTCCAACTAAAAACATGTTTTAATGTGTTTTAAACATTGATTATGAATCATAAATGGTGGTTTTGAAAACCAATGTTGAGGGTTTTAGATGCACATTGTTGAGTATTATTTACTCTTGGTTTAAATTATATTTCATATGTTCTTGGTGGTGGTTTGCATATGTTGGTGCTTGTTGGCTATGGTTTAACAAATGGTTCATGGGTAACCCTAAACTTGATGGTTTAAGCTTTGGTTTTGGTCTTGATAAAGGTATGCCCTCAATATGTTTGATAAAATGCTTATGAGAGTGTTTTGCTCTATCATTGAACTTTCATTAAAGCTATTGCATGGTATGGTTTGGTAATGGAACTCTAAATTTGTTTAAATAGTTTTGAATGGTCTGAAATAGTTTTGAGTGGTTTGGATAGTTTGGAATGGTTAAATGGTAAGGCCTTAGTGGCAATAAAATTGATTTGAATAGAAACCTTGAAGGGTACCCGGGAATCCCCCAAGTGAATGAATAATGAAATTGGTTTGAATGATGAACATCTTGTAGGGTACAAGGGAATCTCCCAAGCAAAACTTAATAATTAAATACTTGTGGGGTACACGAGAATCCCCAAGGAAGTCTAATAATGATGCACTTGTGGGGTACATGGGAATCCCCTAAGGATGATGGCTAAGGACATTACTTGCAAGCTATAGTCGGTATGACGATACCACTAATGATAGCCTTGGTTAATAATAAATGGATTTGGTGGTTTTTTTATGTGGTAATGGTTTTAATTGGGCCATAATAGCGGGGTATGATAACTAACAATGAATGTGTAAGTCCAAAGGATGGACAATGAAAACTCATATTTGCCGACATGAGGATAGGTCAAGCAACCTCATATGGGGTACATGAGAATCCCCTAAGTTACCATGTATATTTGTATTATCTAGAGTGAAGGGCACATGGGAATCCCCTACTCTTGTGGTACATGCATCAGGGCCTATTCAGTGGGTAACATTGGACCCATATAGCCTATGGGTAGATTATGACGGTTAAGATACACATACATAAGTTAATGGTTTTAAAGGCATGTTAAACCCGACTTGCTTTTCTTGGCATGGATTATATATATGTATGTTTATGCATGGTTGTGAATGTATATGATTGGATCATGCTAGAGTTCACCCGCTAAAACATCTACGGGCGCTGTATCCCCATACGATGTACAAACTTGCCATACTACTCCTTCTCCTCATTGATTAAATTTGGGGATAGTCAGTATTGGATTGAGGTTGTAATCTTCCATAGTTCGTAAGGTAATCGTTTTACGTCATGGATTACTTTACATACTTTTGTCTTTTCATATATTTTGGTTTTTGGATATGGTCGGGGGCATGTTGTGACTAGATACTTCTTAGTTTGGTTTACAGGATTTGTATTGAAAACTATTAAGTATGGAATGGTTATGATTTATATATGATATGAATTGAATTATACATTTTAGTTTGGTTGGTTGGTTATTGGATGGATTGACTTGGTTGGGTTGATCTCGGATATAGGCCTACCCTAATATTATCACATTTTTAAATGTGTTATCTTATTATATGTTTGGAATTTATCCAACACAGGGTATATGTTGGTTTGTTGGGTTGGGTATCAGGGGTGGTCTCTGATCCCGGTTGGACTTGAGATTCCCATTACGATAAGGCCCCAGACTTCCTCAAAAGATAAGGAATCTGAATCATCAACACTCTCCAAAAGAACGACCAAGTAAGGATCACCCACACACTTCTTCAACATCAAGACATGGAACATCGGATGGATAGATCCCAAACTCGAAGGCAACTCCAACTCAAAAGCCTCATTGCCCACTCTCCTTAAGATCAAGTACTAGACAACATAATAGTGACTGAGCTTCCCTTTATTTCCAAAACTCATTACCCCTTTTATGGGGAACACCTTTAAGAATACCTAATCACCAACGTCAAACTCCAACTCCAATATCTCTGCACTTATCCATCTGTCTGAGGGTGGAAAATGGTGCTAAGGTTCACCTTATTTCCCCAACCTCTATGAAATAACCACTAAAAGTAAGATGAGAACTACGTATCTCAATCAAATATAATAGAAACATGTGCACCATGCAACTTGATAATTCCCTGAATAAAAAGCTTAGCATAATCCTCTCTAAAATAAGTAGTCTTCACTGGCAAGAAATGGGCAGACTTGGTCATTTTATCCATGATGAACCAAATCAAATCAAACTAACTTCGAGACCTCAGAAGACCAGTAATGAAATCTGTATTAATCACTTCCCATTTCCAGATAGGCAACTCAATCTCTTGAGACAAACCACCAGGCCTCTTGTGCTCCACCTTCACTTGTTGACAAACCATACATTTGGCCACAAAATTGGTGTAACACCCCAGATTTTTAGTCCTTAAGACTTTCTAAATTTTATCCTCATTGCCCAGGGTACAACTCCCCTTACGACTCATAGGGAGTCTTGACAGGTTTTATGTAACTAATCATAGCCTAGCCTGTCTATTGGCCTGAAGTTTCTATCCTGACTACGACTTTTAAACACCCTGGATTCTGGCCCTTAGAAATTTTCTAAGCTTTGAGCTTGCTGCCTTAGTAATAATTGATCATACGAGTCATATGGTATGGGTACATGTCAAGTAATCCTAGTCGTTAGGTTTCTAAGTGAATGGTGGTTGGGTTTTCTGTCTTGGTTACGACTTGGTGGTATGAGGAATTAGGGGTGGTGCCGAGTCATTAGGATGATCCTTAATCAAATTAGTAACTTAGTGACTTGACTTGGCTTTGAGTATGAATGACTCACTAAGAGCTATGAGGAAAGGGTTAAAGTGGTAGGGTTGAGTCGTATGTTGTCCAGTGTCTAATCCTTTGGATTCTATCTTGGTATAACTAGACCATATGAGTCGTATGTTCTGGTTATAAGTGGGATCATTGATTCATATAGTGGGCAGTGTATGGGTGTCCAACTTACTGTCTTAGTGACGACTCAAGGGTATGAGTTGTATATTGTGGTTACGAGTCAAGGGGTCGATTCATAACCACATGCGGCCTTTTTACAGCTTTAAGTTGAGGGCATTTTGGATATTTACCACATTAACTCCCTTTGATACCATGACTTAAAACATCCTTTAGGACTTCTTTAACGTATTATTTCCCATTCAAACACTCTATCAAGCTAATTAATTAAGGCTTTCAAATATGATTTCTCTTTATATTCCTTGGTGTCGAAGGCATGTTACTCCTCCCTCATTGTTATTTTTCTAAAATCACATGTTTTAATACATCATTTTCATGGTATTGTTATGGTTTTGAAATAAAGGTTGGGGTTTTAAATGTTTATGGTTGAATACTGTATCTCCTGGTTTAATTAAAGTTTTCCTTATTTTAATTATGGTTTTGAACATGTGGTTTCATGGGTATGGTGGTTGAACTTGATAATGGTAAATTTCTTTAAACTTATGACTTTTTGAGTTGTTATAACCCTAACCTTATTTTGTAAAACTGGTTAGTAGTTATGAGAAAGGTGGGAATTTGAACAATGGGTACAATGTTATCCCCAAAGTGTTTGGTTTGGCTATTACTTTGAATTAATGCATTGTATAAATGGAAATAGAACATGAAATGGTTTGGTTTGGTTTTAAATGACTTTGAAAAGGCCTTGGTGTTCATGGTTTTGGTTTAATGGTTTACATGGAATAATTAGAATAGACTTGCAATCTCTAATTTTGGTATGACGATACCAATGGTTAATGCCTAATTAAAAGACTCCTTGGTAAATGGTTGGGAATGTGTAAATGATTCTTAATGTATCAAAGTTGTGGAAGGTTGATGTCTCAAGGGGATCGATACTGGAAACTCATGTTTGCCGATGTGAGGTTTGGTCATGGTGATCTTGTACATGATGTCACACTTTATATTTTTGGGGATGTACTAGTCATCTCAGGTTTTTTTTCTCTAGTACGTGTGGCTAACATATACTGGGCCTTTTCAGCAGGGGGAGCTAAACCTATATAGCACATAGGTGCCTTTAGGACGGCAGAGCTACACAATCTAGGTTAAGGTTTTAAATGCATGTTAAACCTTGTTCCCTATCCCGACATAATATATATGTATATATGTGATTATATATGGTGATCTAATTTGAATTTGAATGATGACATTATTTTATCTTTATCCTTGAATTAAATGCTAGCGTTCACTCCGCTAACCATCTTCGGGTGTTGTATCCCCATGCAATGCAAGAATCGGCCATACTACCATTCCTCCTGCTTAGTGACTTGGACTCGGAGATAGCTTTGGGTCAGATTAAAGTGGTGAGCTTCCATACGTCGGAAGACCCCATTTCATGCTATGGACTTCTTTTTATTATTGTTATTTCTTTAGTTTTGGTTTTAGATATGGTCGGGGACATGTTCCGACTTGATATTCTTCAATTCTGGTTAGAGGTTTTGTCGAACTACTATAGGCATGGACGGTGTCGCTATTAGTGTTAGCATTAGTATTGGTATTGGCATTGGGATTGGTATAGGTTGGATATTTGGTAGTAACTATTTGGTTGTGGTTATAGAATTACTTTATTACCTTTAAACTTATATTTTTTTATCTTGTTATAAATTCAAATTTAATCTGACATGGGATGCAAGGTGGTTAAAGATTGGGTATCGGTGGTGATCTCCAATCTTGATTGGACTTGAGATGCCTGACAAGACTAGGCCCTAGTTTGGGTCATTTCAGACTTAGACCCTAAAAGTCACAGAGTCTTGTAATTGGTCGTATGGTGCCTTCTGATGCCAAATTTTTTTGCCTTGATGACAATTGGACTTTCCGAGTTATAATGACTGAGTACAAGTCAAAAGGTATAACTCATAACCAAGTCAGTGTTGGTGGTACTAGACACTGTCCAGCCTACGACTGGACAATAAGAGTCGTAGGGTGACCCTATGAGTAGTAAGGGACCCTAGCGATAACAGTGACTTTTTAGTCTTTTTAATAAGGGCGTTCTGGTCAATTCTATTTTTCCCTTACTTGATCCCCAAGCAAGATACGTAAGGTTTCTAAGAAGTTTATCAATTAGAGCTTTTAAGGAAAAATTCTCTCCATAACTCTTGCTATTTCAGGCATGTTACTCTTCTCTAATTATTAATTTATGAAAATCAGATATTTAAATTGTTTAATTGGATGATTTTAAATGTGGGTTTTGATGTGGTTGAGGGTTTTGAGATAGTTGATTCTTAAATTGTCTTCCATGATTTATTATGCCTTGTTTATGATTTATTGGTGGTTTTGAACTTATGGGGTGCATGGGAATGGTGAATAAACTAAGGGGTCATGGTTTTCCCTAAAATTGGTATTTTGAAATTGGAATTGGTTTTGAATAATTGTGTCCTCTCAACCCACTTGTGTAAATGGATTTGGATTGTGAAATTACCAATTGGTTTGGCTTACTCACCTATGATATTGCATTTCATTAATGATTAAACAATGAACATGTATTTTGAAATCCTTGTTATCTATGATTTGATTTAATAAACAAAGGGGGTCGAGGTATTCTCCCAAGTTAATATGATTGTTATGGCATGGAGATATGCTTGCAAGTGTAACAGTATGATGATACCCATAATGTGCCTTAACATTTGGTTCATTGGTTAATAAATAGGTTATGGAAAACCTTCTTTAAATTAGGCTTAGTGGGAGTTATGTAGCAAAGCCATAAAGGTGTGGGTCTTGGATGACATGTACTAAAAACCCATATTTTTCGATGTGAGATTTGGACTTGATGATCTATGTGCATAGCTCACATTATTGATATATTTATATCTTAGATTGATGTGTGTTGGGGAATTCCCTGGTCTTCCTTGAAGCCAGCTCAGTTCGAAACCTGATGGTCTCTTTCGCAGCTTTGAGCAGCTTATAGTAGAAAATTCATAACTTGACGTTGAAGAATTTGAACCAATATCCATATTTTTTGTTTTTAAGTATAACACCAAGGGATACAACATATGTAAAAATAACAGTCAACACCTTTATAGATTTATCCTGATATATCGTCGAAGTCCGCTTTACCTTACTTATTTCTTCACTTTTGCACTTCCATGGTAAACTAAGAAAAGAAATGTCTAATTCATGAGATATTTATGTCACTTCAAAGTGTTATTGCTATGCTCAAGAAATGCCTTTTCCCCTTTTTTTAAACTCATATGACTGAACTTAGACTAAACAAATACTCTAAGCTGCCTACATACCTTGGGAGGATCAAGTCATAACATAGTTCAGGATGACGAGTTAATTTTCTTTTTTACTTTTTTATTTTTTTCTTTTTTATTCATTTTTTATTTATTTTTTATTTTTTAGAGCCATTCACAATTTAGACTCATGCGGGTCAGGAGTGATATGCAGTTTAAGCTCATGCCTTAAGGAGCATAGTCGACCTTCATGAAAAGTACTACTTCAGGAACTTGCCGTTGATGGGACCAACTCTTGCACCTTATTGATCGAAAATCTTATAAGAACCATTTGAATATGCTTCTTTCATAACATATGGCCCATCCTACTTAGACATAAATTTGTCACTAATACATTTGCTGAGGATTATGGGTCTTCGAACTAATAAGACCAAGTCTCTTACTTGAAATGATCGCAGTTTCACTCTTTTGTTGAAAGCTCTAGCAAGTTGATCTTGATAACACTCCAACTTTTGTTGTCCTTCTCTTCTCGTCTGATGCCTCTAACTCTGCCCGACAAAGTTGAGCATTACTTTTAGTTGTAAGACCTTCTTGGATTGCTATTCATATCTATGGAATTTGTTGTTCTAGTGGAAGGACTATTTTTATGCCATACACCAATGAATGTGGAGTCGCTTTGGTAGCAGTTCTGCAGGTCGTATGATATGCCCACAAAGTTTCACTGATCCTCTTATGCTAGTCTCTTTTATTTTTCGTAACCACTTTCTTCAATAGTTTACCAAGTGTTTTATTAAAAGCTTCGGAAATACCATTGGCAGGCTCCTTGTACATTGAAGACTTATGCTGCTAAAATTGAACTTCTCGTACAAAGTACTCATGAGCTTATTATTGAAGGGTGTTCCATTATTAGTAACTATGTATCTTGGTATGTTGTACCTAAAAATGATGTTTAACTTGATAAAATTAACGATATTTTCCTTTTTCACTTCTTTTAGTGGAACGATTTCAGCCCATCTTGAGAAATAGTCGGTAGCAGTTAAGATGTACATTTGACCTTTTGATAACTTTGGTAGAGGTCCAATAATATCAAGTCCGCACGCATCGAAAGTCCATGATGCTATAGTTGGATGAAAATGCTCTAGAGACTAATGTATATAATTAGCATGGAATTGACATGCTTGACACCTTTTGGCATGCTCTAGACTGCCCATCACCATTGTTGGTCGTAGTAGCCCATCCTTTTGATGAGAAAATAAAGTTTAAGCCCTGATTGTTGTGCTTTACCTGTGCCAGAATACGCTTCCTCCATTTTTTGTTGAGCTTCTTCTTCGTTAATAAACCGTAAGAGTAATAACTCATAAGAATGACGAAATAAAATCCCCCCATGGAAGATGAATTGTAGTTCCCTTCTCCTAATGTTTTCTCTTTTCTGGGGCTCCTCAGGAAGCCTTCCATGTTGAGATACTCAATTAGTGATTTTCTCCAATCTTTTTCTTCAACTACTCGAACAGATGTATGGAGGCTTTTATCTAATTGCAGATCAAGAAAACTAAGAATAACCCACCGACGTATCACTTAAACCTTTGTTGACTCATTATCTCCGAGTGTTATCATTGTAGCTAAGTTAGCCAGAGCATCTACCATGCAATTTTCTTCTCTTGGGATGTGGTTTAGGAACACTTGATCAAACCTTTCTAGCAAACAAGTAGCGTATTAATGATATGGTATAAGATCTTCCTTCTTCACCTCATAACTTCCTAAGAGTTAATTTATGATTAACTTAGACTCACCATAGATATCCAATTGGGGAATCTTCATATCCGATGCCATTTCAAGTCCAATAATTAAATCTTGGTACTCTGAAGCTTTATTGGAACATGTTTCACCCAAAACAAATAAAAATGGTAAGATAAGTCTTTCTGGTGATATCAATACAATGGCTGCCCCCGCACCATCTTGATGTGCTGATCCATCAAGATAAGTCTTTCTTGGATGATGAGAATGTCTTCAAATTTGTATTACTTGGGGGAAATGTCTCCTTCGCCATGGATTTAGCCAACACATAAATACGTGCAAGTCTCAGTCCATCTTCTAACGAAGCCTCTAAAAAATCTTGGTCTAGTAAGCTAGGGGGATCTTGGAAAAAGCCAAATTGGTGGCTAAATTTGTGGGTATTATAAGGCTCAATAATAAAGGCATTCCCACCCCTTAAAGCAAGATAGTTCGAGCGAAGGCTTATAAAAAAATTCGACTGAAATTCCTTATCATTTCTATTATCGCGGTAGTGATAAGCTTGAGGCCTCTCGAGTAATGCTCCATCCCACTTAATGGTTCCTCCTCTATTTATACGTTTTCTTGCTTTTTCCTTGTTGTAGTACCTAGAAGCACCTTTGCCAGAATATCCAGCCATGAGGGGATCGCTTGGTTCACCTGTTAAAGGAAAATGAGTATTGAAGTAGCGGGCCAACCAACCGTATACATAATGAACTGGGAAGCATGCTTGAACAAGGTCAAGCTGCGGACATTCTGATATTGTATTTAGTCCCCTATAAATGCTATCTAAGACTGTAACGGCAAGGATAACCCTTCGCCTAATTGCTATGTGACAAGCAACTCTAAAAACTCTTGTACATAACATCTCCTTCCATCATAGAAAACACAAATGTACACAATCAGTAGGATGAAAAGGCAGCCAAGTATGTATCATCCTTCTTGTGAATTCTAACTCCTAGACTATGAAATAAACCTTCTTCTTCGGATGACCAATTAACTGCCTGATCGATCTTTCCAGATGGATTATGAGATAATTTCAGACGAATTGATTTATTTTCTCTTCTTGGCGGAGGTGGCCCATATTTAAAATCTTTCTTACACAAAAACTATGTCCATTTGCTGATGGGAAAGCTTGGATTATCACTATTTCCTTCACATAGCTCATGGAAGGCATCAAGTAAATGTTCACAAGTTTTGGGAAAAAATTTTTTCCCCTTATCATAAGTGCCTGTAAGTTCTGTAATGACCGGAACAACTTCCTCATAAAGACTTTTTATTATTTGAAGACATCTAATGGTGTGTAAATCCCAAAGAGATAGGGACATTTCTCTAACTGAGGAAAGAAATGTATTCGTAGAAGGACACCAAGCTTCATAGAAGGCCTGTAATATATTTGTATTATGGTCGTAAGTAAAGAGTGACCCATATACATCATAGTAAATCTTTGCATCCTTTAAAGCCTGGTAGCTCCTACTAAGAACATCTTCAGCCCATTCCAATAGCCAGGAATGTAGTGAAACTCGTCACTAAGCTGAAAAGTTATGCCCCACCTATTCTATCTATTTATAATTCGGCGTCCCAAGCATGGCAACATACTAGCAATATTCTTGGTCCGATGATTAGGAGAGAAAAGCATCCATGTCTTAGGTGGACGACTATGGAATTCAAGAGTCCATTATTCTAAACCAGCTAGATTTTCCAAAAGTGGCCACGGAGCAACATATTGTCCAGCCAATGGTGTACCAATCGTAACTTTGTTTTCACTTCACTATCCTTGTGATTGGATATTATAAGATATCGCAACTCAGATGAGGAAGATGTTGAATCCCTAAAGTATACCATGATTCAAACTGAAAAAAAAAAAGAGAAGAGTATTTCATTAGTAATTACTCGATAGTTCAATAATTATGAACTTTAAATTCAAATATGATCAACTTCAGTTAAACAAAAAATGATCATATAAAGTTATCGAATTGAACAGTGTGATATTTTTAGTTTAGACAATGTGAAATGGTTGCCTTAAATAATGTTAGGTCTTTGGCTTAAGCAGTATAAGAGTCTTAGCCACGGGCCATGTAAAGTCTCTGCCTCAGACAGTGTAAAGTCTTTGGCTCGGACAAGGAAATATTTTGGCTCAGACTATGTAAAACCTTTGCCTCGGGCAACATAAATTCTTTGGCTTAGACGGTGTAAAAGTCTTAGCCGTAGACTATGTAAAGTTTTTGCTTTAGACGGTGTACCGTCTTTGACTCAAATAAGGCGACACTTAGGATGTCCTCTGACGGTGTAAAAGTATTAGCCACAGGCTATGTAAAATCTGTGCCTTAGAGGATGTACAGTCTTTGGCTCAAATAAAGCGACACTTATGATGCCTTATGTTCAGTTTTCGAGGCCTCAAAATTATGAAATTAAAGCAAGGACATTAAACACGATCCTTCACAATATAAGATCGGCATGTCATGTTATGGTAATGCCCTTCATTTTTTTTTTGGTTCCCACAACATAAATATTATTATTTTTGTTGACCTTAAAAAACAGGAAAGGAAGAAGAGAAAGAGAAGGAGCGTATACCTGAGTATGAGTGTATTTTAATCATCAAAGGTTGATCAAGTTATTCTCTCAATTAAATATGCTGAAAAGGACACACTATCAGAAGGTTACTAAATACAGAAGACAAAGAGGCAGAATGCTAATTGAGACAGTAAATCCACATGATTTCTTTGTCTTTTATTGTTAACCACGTATTCCAACATTCCTTATTATGACACAATGATCAGTTAAGGAGCCATAATTTACATGACATGTTACCAAAAATAAAAACTCATATGTCATGTTTTATTTTTTTTCAAAAGTCAACAAAAGAGGCTTTAAAAGTAAAGTTGGTCATTTTCTTCTTATTTAACATTCACTGAAAATGAGACTACATAAAGGCACACATATATAAAAAAGAAATAAAAAGAGGTACTGTTGTTAAAAAAAATAAAGGGAGGTTCTATCTTACCCTTAACTACAAAGTTGAATAAATGACTTTGTAATTTTTTTTACACAGTAAAGGAAAGCATATATATATATGTGTGTAATTATGTGCAGAAATATTAAAAAATTACTAGCATTGAGGAGCTGTATCAAAAAGACAAAATGAATGAATGGAGTTTTTTTCCATCTACGGCTAAGCATTAAATTATTATTTTTCTTTTTCTTTTGTCATTTTGCACAAAAGAAGAAATATGGATGTTGCACAGTAGTGTGTGTGTATATATATATATATATACATATTATTATATATATATATGAAGGACATTCAAGAAACTTACAACGTTGCTGGTTGTC